>NW_027650173.1:0-145344 GCF_965287045.1 Carcharhinus amblyrhynchos | reverse complement strand
TCTGGAAACAGAGGGGCAGAAACAGGAGTCTGGAAACAGAGGGGCAGAAACAGGAGTCTGGAAACAGAGGGGGAGAAACAAGAGGCTGGAAACAGAGGGTGAGAAACAGGAGTCTGGAAACAGAGGGGGAGAAACAGGAGTCCTGGAAACTCAGGGTGAGAAACAGGACTCTGCAAACAGAGGGGGAGAAACAGGAGTCTGGAAACAGAGGGGGAGAAACAGGAGTCTGGAAACACATGGTGAGAAGCAGGAGTCTGGAAACAGAGGGGCAGAAACAGGAGTCTGGAAACAGAGGGGGAGAAACAGGAGTCTGGAAACAGAGGGGGCGAAACAGGAGTCTGGAAACAGAGGGGCAGAAACAGGAGTCTGGAAACAGAGGGGGAGAAACAGGAGTCTGGAAACAGAGGGGGAGGAACTGGAGTCTGGAAACAGAGGGGCAGAAACAGGAGTCTGGAAACAGAGGGGGAGAAACAGGAGTCTGGAAACAGAGGGTGAGAAACAGGAGTCTGGAAACAGAGGGGCAGAAACAGGTGGCTGGAAACAGAGGGGGAGAATCAGGAGTCTGGAAACAGAGGGGCAGAAACAGGAGTCTGGAAACAGAGGGGCAGAAACAGGAGCCTGGAAACAGTGGGGCAGAAACAGGAGTCTGGAAACAGAGGGGGCGAAACAGGAGTCTGGAATCAGAGAGGCAGAAACAGGAGTCTGGAAACAGAGGGGCAGAAACAGGAGTCTGGAAACAGAGGGGCAGAAACAGGAGTCTGGAAACAGAGGGGGAGAAACAGGAGGCTGGATACAGAGGGGCAGAAACAGGAGGCTGGAAACAGCGGGGCAGAAACAGGAGTCTGGAAACTCAGGGTGAGAAACAGGAGTCTGGAAACAGAGGGGCAGAAACAGGAGTCTGGAAACAGAGGGGGAGAAACAGGAGTCTGAAAACAGAGGTTGAGAAACAGGAGTCTGGAAACAGAGGGTGAGAAACAGGAGTCTGGAACAGAGGGGCAGAAACAGGCGGTTGGAAACAGAGGGGGAGAATCAGGAGTCTGGAAACAGAGGGGCAGAAACAGGAGCCTGGAAACAGAGGGGCAGAAACAGGAGTCTGGAAGCAGAGGGGCAGAAACAGGTGTCTGGAAACAGAGGGGCAGAAACAGAGTCTGGAAACAGAGGGGGAGAAACAGGAGGCTGGATACAGAGGGGCAGAAACAGGAGGCTGGAAACAGCGGTGCAGAAACAGGAGTCTGGAAACTCAGGGTGAGAAACAGGAGTCTGGAAACAGAGGGGCAGAAACAGGAGTCTGGAAACTGAGGGGGAGAAACAGGAGTCTGAAAACAGAGGTTGAGAAACAGGAGTCTGGAAACAGAGGGGGAGAAACAGGAGTCTGGAAACAGAGGGGCAGAAACAGGAGTCTGGAAACAGAGGGGGAGAAACAGGAGGCTGGAAACAGAGGGGCAGAAATAGGAGGCTAGAAACAGAGGGGCAGAAACAGGAGTGTGGAAAAAGATGGGGAGAAACAGGAGTCTGGAAACAGAGGGGGAGAAACAGGAGTCTGGAAACAGAGGGTGAGAAACAGGACTCTGGAAGAGAGGTCCAGAATCAGCAGTCTGGAAACAGAGGGGGAGAAACAGGAGTCTGGAAACAGAGGGGGAGAAACAGGAGTCTGGAAACAGAGGGGAGAAACAGGAGTCTGGAATCAGAGTGTGAGAATCAGGCGTCTGGAAACAGAGCGGCAAAATCATGAGGGTGGAAACAGAGGGGCAGAAACAGGAGTCTGGAAACAGAGGGTGAGAAACAGGAGTCTGGAAACAGAGAGGCAGGAACAGGAGTCTGTAAACGGAGGGGGAGAAACAGGAGTCTGGAAACAGAGGGTGAGAAACAGGCGTCTGGAAACAGAGGGGCAGAAACAGGAGTCTGGAAACAGAGGGGCAGAAACAGGAGTCTGGAAACAGAGGGTGAGAAATAGGAGTCTGGAAAAAGAGGGGGAGAAACAGGAGTCTGGAAACAGAGGGGGAGAAACAGGAGTCTGGATACAGACGGGGAGAAACAGGAGTCTGGAAACAGAGGGTGTGAAACAGGAGTCTGGAAACAGAGGGGGAGAAACAGGAGTCTGGAAACAGAGGGTGAGAAACAGGAGTCTGGAAACAGAGGGGCAGAAACAGTAGTCTGGAAACAGAGGGGGAGAAACAGTAGTCTGGAAACAGTGGGTGAGAAACAGGAGTCTGGAAACAGAGGGGCAGAAACAGAAGTCTGGAAACAGAGGGGGAGAAACCGGAGTCTGGAAACAGAGGGTGAGAAACAGGCGTCTGGAAACAGAGGGGCAGAAACAGGAGTCTGGAAACAGAGGGGCAGAAACAGGAGTCTGAAAACAGAGGTTGAGAAACAGGAGTCTGGAAACAGAGGGGGAGAAACAGGAGTCTGGAAACAGAGGGTGAGAAACAGGACTCTGGAAACAGAGGAGCAGAAACAGCAGTCTGGAAACAGAGGGGGAGAAACAGGAGTCTGGAAACAGAGCTGGAGAAACAGGAGTCTGAAAACAGAGGGGGAGAAACAGGAGTCTGGAATCAGAGTGTGAGAATCAGGCGTCTGGAAACAGAGGGGCAGAAACAGGAGTCTGGAAACAGAGGTGGGAGAAACAGGAGTCTGGAAACAGAGGGGCAGAAACAGGAGTCTGGAAACAGAGGGGCAGAAACAGGAGTCTGGAAACAGAGGGGGAGAAACAAGAGGCTGGAAACAGAGGGTGAGAAACAGGAGTCTGGAAACAGAGGGGGAGAAACAGGAGTCTGGAAACTCAGGGTGAGAAACAGGACTCTGCAAACAGAGGGGGAGAAACAGGAGTCTGGAAACAGAGGGGAGAAACAGGAGTCTGGAAACAGATGGTGAGAAGCAGGAGTCTGGAAACAGAGGGGCAGAAACAGGAGTCTGGAAACAGAGGGTGAGAAACAGGCGTCTGGAAACAGAGGGGCAGAAACAGGAGTCTGGAAATAGAGGGGCAGAAACAGGAGTCTGAAAACAGAGGTTGAGAAACAGGAGTGTGGAAACAGAGGGGGAGAAACAGGAGTCTGGAAACAGAGGGTGAGAAACAGGACTCTGGAAACAGAGGAGCAGAAACAGCAGTCTGGAAACAGAGGGGGAGAAACAGGAGTCTGGAAACAGAGGGGGAGAAACAGGAGTCTGAAAACAGAGGGGGAGAAACAGGAGTCTGGAATCAGAGTGTGAGAATCAGGCGTCTGGAAACAGAGGGGCAGAAACAGGAGTCTGGAAACAGAGGGTGAGAAACAGGAGTCTGGAAAAAGAGGGGGAGAAACAGGAGTCTGGAAACAGAGGGGGAGAAACAGGAGTCTGGATACAGACGGGGAGAAACAGGAGTCTGGAAACAGAGGGTGTGAAACAGGAGTCTGGAAACAGAGGGGGAGAAACAGGAGTCTGGAAACAGAGGGTGAGAAACAGTCGTCTGGAAACAGAGGGGCAGAAACAGGAGTCTGGAAACAGAGGTGGGAGAAACAGGAGTCTGGAAACAGAGGGGCAGAAACAGGAGTCTGGAAACAGAGGGGCAGAAACAGGAGTCTGGAAACAGAGGGGGAGAAACAAGAGGCTGGAAACAGAGGGTGAGAAACAGGAGTCTGGAAACAGAGGGGGAGAAACAGGAGTCTGGAAACTCAGGGTGAGAAACAGGACTCTGCAAACAGAGGGGGAGAAACAGGAGTCTGGAAACAGAGGGGGAGAAACAGGAGTCTGGAAACACATGGTGAGAAGCAGGAGTCTGGAAACAGAGGGGCAGAAACAGGAGTCTGGAAACAGAGGGGGAGAAACAGGAGTCTGGAAACAGAGGGGGCGAAACAGGAGTCTGGAAACAGAGGGGCAGAAACAGGAGTCTGGAAACAGAGGGGGAGAAACAGGAGTCTGGAAACAGAGGGGGAGGAACTGGAGTCTGGAAACAGAGGGGCAGAAACAGGAGTCTGGAAACAGAGGGGAGAAACAGGAGTCTGGAAACAGAGGGTGAGAAACAGGAGTCTGGAAACAGAGGGGCAGAACAGGTGGCTGGAAACAGAGGGGGAGAATCAGGAGTCTGGAAACAGAGGGGCAGAAACAGGAGTCTGGAAACAGAGGGCAGAAACAGGAGCCTGGAAACAGTGGGGCAGAAACAGGAGTCTGGAAACAGAGGGGGCGAAACAGGAGTCTGGAATCAGAGAGGCAGAAACAGGAGTCTGGAAACAGAGGGGCAGAAACAGGAGTCTGGAAACAGAGGGGCAGAAACAGGAGTCTGGAAACAGAGGGGGAGAAACAGGAGGCTGGATACAGAGGGGCAGAAACAGGAGGCTGGAAACAGCGGGGCAGAAACAGGAGTCTGGAAACTCAGGGTGAGAAACAGGAGTCTGGAAACAGAGGGGCAGAAACAGGAGTCTGGAAACAGAGGGGAGAAACAGGAGTCTGAAAACAGAGGTTGAGAAACAGGAGTCTGGAAACAGAGGGGGAGAAACAGGAGTCTGGAAACAGAGGGGCAGAAACAGGAGTCTGGAAACAGAGGGGGAGAAACAGGAGGCTGGAAACAGAGGGGCAGAAACAGGAGGCTAGAAAAAGAGGGGCAGAAACAGGAGTGTGGAAACAGAGGGTGAGAAACAGGAGTCTGGAAACAGAGGGGCAGAAAAAGGAGTCTGGAATCAGAGTGTGAGAATCAGGCGTCTGGAAACAGAGCGGCAGAATCATGAGGGTGGAAACAGAGGGGCAGAAACAGGAGTCTGGAAACAGAGGGTGAGAAACAGGAGTCTGGAAACAGAGAGGCAGAAACAGGGGTCTGTAAACGGAGGGGGAGAAACAGGAGTCTGGAAACAGAGGGTGAGAAACAGCCGTCTGGAAACAGAGGGGCAGAAACAGGAGTCTGGAAACAGAGGGGCAGAAACAGGAGTCTGGAAACAGAGGGTGAGAAACAGGAGTCTGGAAAAAGAGGGGGAGAAACAGGAGTCTGGAAACAGAGGGGGAGAAACAGGAGTCTGGATACAGACGGGGAGAAACAGGAGTCTGGAAACAGAGGGTGTGAAACAGGAGTCTGGAAACAGAGGGGAGAAACAGGAGTCTGGAAACAGAGGGTGAGAAACAGGAGTCTGGAAACAGAGGGGCAGAAACTGTAGTCTGGAAACAGAGGGGGAGAAACAGTAGTCTGGAAACAGTGGGTGAGAAACAGGAGTCTGGAAACAGAGGGGCAGAAACAGGAGTCTGGAAACAGAGGGGGAGAAACAGGAGTCTGGAAACAGAGGGTGAGAAACAGGCGTCTGGAAACAGAGGGGCAGAAACAGGAGTCTGGAAACAGAGGGGCAGAAACAGGAGTCTGAAAACAGAGGTTGAGAAACAGGAGTCTGGAAACAGAGGGGGAGAAACAGGAGTCTGGAAACAGAGGGGCAGAAACAGGATTCTGGAAACAGAGCGGGAGAAACAGGTGGCTGGAAACAGAGGGGCAGAAACAGGAGGCTAGAAACAGTGGGGCAGAAACAGGAGTGTGGAAACAGAGGGGGAGAAACAGGAGTCTGGAAACAGAGGGGGAGAAACAGGAGTCTGGAAACAGAGAGTGAGAAACAGGACTCTGGAAACAGAGGAGCAGAAACAGCAGTCTGGAACAGAGGGGGAGAAACAGGAGTCTGGAAACAGAGGGGGAGAAACAGGAGTCTGGAAACAGAGGGGGAGAAACAGGAGTCTGGAATCAGAGTGTGAGAATCAGGCGTCTGGAAACAGAGGGGCAGAATCAGGAGGCTGGAAACAGAGGGGCAGTAACAGGAGTCTGGAAACAGAGGGTGAGAAACAGGAGTCTGGAAACAGAGGTTGAGAAACAGGAGTCTGGAAAAAGAGGGGCAGAAACAGGAGTCTGGAAACAGCAGGGGAGAAACAGGAGTCTTGAAACAGAGGGTGAGAAACAGGAGTCTGGAAACAGAGGGGCAGAAACAGGAGTCTGGAAACAGAGGGGCAGAAACAGGAGTCTGGGAACAGAGGGTGAGAAACAGGCGTCTGGAAACAGAGGGGCAGAAACAGGAGTCTGGAAACAGAGGGGCAGAATCAGGTGTCTGGAAACAGAGTGTGAGAAACAGGAGTCTGGAAACAGAGGGAGAGAAACAGGAGTCTGGAAACAGAGAGGCAGAAACAGGAGTCTGGAAACAGAGGGGCAGAAACAGGAGTCTGGAAACAGAGTGGGAGAAACAGGAGGCTGGATACAGAGGGGCAGAAACAGGAGGCTGGAAACAGAGGGGGAGAAACAGGATTCTGGAAACTCAGGGTGAGAAACAGGAGTCTGGAAACAGGGGGGAGAAACAGAAGTCTGGAAACAAATGGTGAGAAACAGGAGTCTGAAAACAGAGGGGCAGAAACAGGAGTCTGGAAAAAGAGGGGGGAGAATCAGGAGACTGAAAACAGAGGGGGAGAAACAGGAGTCTGGAAACTGAGGGGGAGAAACAGGAGTCTGGAAACAGAGGGGCAGAAACAGGGGTCTGGAAACAGAGGGGCAGAAACAGGAGTCTGGAAATAGAGGGCAGAAACAGGAGTCTGGAAACAGAGGGGGAGAAACAGGAGGCAGGATACAGAGTGGCAGAAACAGGAGGCTGGAAACAGAGGGGCAGAAACAGGAGTCTGGAAACAGAGGGTGAGAAACAGGAGTCTGGAAACAGAGAGGCAGAAACAGGAGCCTGGAAACGGAGGGGGAGAAACAGCAGTCTGGAAACACAGGGTGAGAAACAGGCATCTGGAAACAGAGGGGCAGAAACAGGAGTCTGGAAACAGAGGGGCAGAAACAGGTCACTGGAAACGGAGGGTGAGAAACAGGAGTCTGGAAAAAGAGGGGGAGAAACAGGAGTCTGGAAACAGAGGGGGAGAAACAGGAGTCTGGAAACAGACGGGGAGAAACAGGAGTCTGGAAACAGAGGGTGAGAAACAGGAGTCTGGAAACAGATGGGGAGAAACAGGAGTCTGGAAACAGAGGGTGAGAGACAGGAGTCTGTAAACAGAGGGGCAGAAACAGGAGTCTGGAAAGAGAGGGGGAGAAACAGGAGTCTGGAAACAGTGGGTGAGAAACAGGAGTCTGGAAACAGAGGGGCAGAAACAGGAGTCTGGAAACAGAGGGGGAGAAACAGGAGTCTGGAAACAGAGGGTGAGAAACAGGCGTCTGGAAACAGAGGGGCAGAAACAGGAGTCTGGAAACAGAGGGGCAGAAACAGGAGTCTGAAAACAGAGGTTGAGAAACAGGAGTCTGGAAACAGAGGGGGAGAAACAGGAGTCTGGAAACAGAGGGGGAGAAACAGCAGTCTGGAAACAGAGGGTGAGAAACAGGCTCTGGAAACAGAGGAGCAGAAACAGAAGTCTGGAAACAGAGGGGGAGAAACAGGAGTCTTGAAACCGAGGGGGAGAAACAGGAGTCTGGAAACAGAGGGGGAGAAAAAGGAGTCTGGAATCAGAGTGTGAGAATCAGGCGTCTGGAAACAGAGGGGCAGAATCAGGAGTCTGGAAACAGAGGGTGAGAAACAGGAGTCTGGAAACAGAGGGGGGGGGGGAAACAGGAGTCTGGAAACAGAGGGGGAAACAGGAGTCTGGAAACAGAGGGGGAGAAACAGGATTCTGGAAACAGAGGGTGAGAAACAGGCGTCTGGAAACAGAGGGGCAGAAACAGGAGTCTGGAAACAGAGGGGGAGAAACAGGAGTCTGGAAACAGAGGGGCAGAAACAGGAGTCTGGAAACAGAGGGGCAGAAACAGGAGTCCGGAAACAGAGAGGGAGAAACAAGAGGCTGGAAACAGAGGGTGAGAAACAGGAGTCTGGAAACAGAGGGGGAGAAACAGGAGTCTGGAAACTCAGGGTGAGAAACAGGACTCTGCAAACAGAGGGGGAGAAACAGGAGTCTGGAAACAGTGGGGGAGAAACAGGAGTCTGGAAACAGATGGTGAGAAGCAGGAGTCTGGAAACAGAGGGGCAGAAACAGGAGTCTGGAAACAGAGGGGGAGAAACAGGAGTCTGGAAACAGAGGGGGAGAAACAGGAGTCTGGAAACAGAGGGGGAGGAACAGGAGTCTGGAAACAGAGGGGCAGAAACAGGAGTCTGGAAACAGAGGGGGAGAAACAGGAGTCTGGAAACAGAGGGTGAGAAACAGGAGTCTGGAAACAGAGGGGCAGAAACAGGAGGCTGGAAACAGAGGGGGAGAATCAGGAGGCTGGAAACAGAGGGACAGAAACAGGAGTCTGGAAACAGAGGGGCAGAAACAGGAGCCTGGAAACAGAGGGGCAGAAACAGGAGTCTGGAAACAGAGGGGGCGAAACAGGAGTCTGGAAACAGAGAGGCAGAAACAGGAGTCTGGAAACAGAGGGGCAGAAACAGGAGTCTGGAAACAGAGGGGCAGAAACAGGAGTCTGGAAACAGAGGGGGAGAAACAGGAGGCTGGATACAGAGGGGCAGAAACAGGAGGCTGGAAGCAGAGGGGCAGAAACAGGAGTCTGGAAACTCAGGGTGAGAAACAGGAGTCTGGAAACAGAGGGGCAGAAACTGGAGTCTGGAAACAGAGGGGGAGAAACAGGAATCTGAAAACAGAGGCTGAGAAACAGGAGTCTGGAAACAGAGGGGGAGAAACAGTAGTCTGGAAACAGAGGGGCAGAAACAGGAGTCTGGATACAGAGGGGGAGAAACAGGAGGCTGGAAACAGAGGGGCAGAAACAGTAGGCTAGAAACAGAGGGGTAGTAACAGGAGTGTGGAAACAGAGGGGGAGAAACAGGAGTCTGGAAACAGAGGGGGAGAAACAGGAGTCTGGAAACAAAGGATGAGAAACAGGACTCTGGAAAGAGAGGAGCAGAAACAGCAGTCTGGAAACAGAAGGGGAGAAACAGGAGTCTGGAAACAGAGGGGGAGAAACAGGAGTCTGGAAACAGAGGGGGTGAAACAGGAGTCTGGAATCAGATTGTGAGAATCAGGCGTCTGGAAACAGAGGGGCAGAATCAGGAGGGTGGAAACAGAGGGGTGGAAACAGGAGTCTGGAAACAGAGGGTGAGAAACAGGAGTCTGGAAACAGAGAGGCAGAAACAGGAGTCTGGAAACGGAGGGGGAGAAACAGGAGTCTGGAAACAGAGGGTGAGAAACAGGCGTCTGGAAACAGAGGGGCAGAAACAGGAGTCTGGAAACAGAGGTGCAGAAACAGGTGTCTGGAAACAGACGGTGAGAAACAGGAGTCTGGAAAAAGAGGGGGGGAAACAGGAGTCTGGAAACAGAGGGGGAGAAACAGGAGTCTGGAAACAGACGGGGAGAAACAGGAGTCTGGAAACAGAGGGTGAGAAACAGGATTCTGGAAACAGAGGGGGAGAAACAGGAGTCTGGAAACAGAGGGTGAGAAACAGGAGTCTGGAAAGAAAGGGGCAGAGACAGGAGTCTAGAAACAGAGGGGGAGAAACAGGAGTCTGGAAACAGTGGGTGAGAAACAGGAGTCTGGAAACAGAGGGGCAGAAACAGGAGTCTTGAAACAGAGGGGGAGAAACAGGAGTCTGGAAACAGAGGGTGAGAAACAGGCGTCTGGAATCAGAGGGGCAGAAACAGGAGTCTTGAAACAGAGGGGCAGAAACAGGAGTCTGAAAACAGAGGTTGAGAAACAGGAGTCTGGTAAAAGAGGGGGAGAAACAGGAGTCTGGAAACAGAGGGGCAGAATCAGGAGTCTGAAAACAGAGCGGGAGAAACAGGAGGCTGGAAACAGAGGGGCAGAAACAGGAGGCTAGAAACAGTGGGGCAGAAACAGGAGTGTGGAATCAGAGGGGGAGAAACAGGAGTCTGGAAACAGAGGGGGAGAAACAGGAGTCTGGAAACAGAGGGTGAGAAACAGGACTCTGGAAAGAGAGGAGCAGAAACAGCAGTCTGGAAACAGAGGGGGAGAAACAGGAGTCTGGAAACAGAGGGGGAGAAACAGGAGTCTGGAAACAGAGGGGGAGAAACAGGAGTCTGGAATCAGAGTGTGAGAATCAGGCGTCTGGAAACAGAGGGGCAGAATCAGGAGGCTGGAAACAGAGGGGCAGAAACAGGAGTCTGGAAACAGTGGGTGAGAAACAGGAGTCTGGAAACAGAGAGGCAGAAACAGGAGTCTGGAAACAGAGGGGCAGAAACAGGAGTCTGGAAACAGAGGGGGAGAAACAGGAGTCTGGAAACAGAGGGTGAGAAACATGCGTCTGGAAGCAGAGGGGCAGAAACAGGAGTCTGGAAACAGAGGGGCAGAAACAGGTGTCTGGAAACAGAGGGTGAGAAACAGGAGTCTGGAAACAGAGGGTGAGAAACAGGAGTCTGGAAACAGAGGGGGAGAAACAGGAGTCTGGAAACAGAGTGTGAGAAACAGGAGTCTGGAAACAGAGGGGCAGAAACAGGAGTCTGGAAACAGAGGGGGAGAAACAGGAGTCTGGAAACAGAGGGTGAGAAACAGGCGTCTGGAAACAGAGGGGCAGAAACAGGAGTTTGGAAACAGAGGGGCAGGATCAGGTGTCTGGAAACAGAGTGTGAGAAACAGGAGTCTGGAAACAGAGGGAGAGAAACAGGAGTCTGGAAACAGAGGGGCAGAAACAGGAGTCTGGAAACAGAGGGTGTGAAACAGGAGTCTGGAAACAGAGTGGGAGAAACAGGAGGCTGGATACAGAGGGGCAGAAACAGGAGGCTGGAAACAGAGGGGGAGAAACAGGATTCTGGAAACTCAGGGTGAGAAACAGGAGTCTGCAAACAGAGGGGCAGAAACAGGAGTCTGGAAACAGAGGGGGAGAAGCAGGAGTCTGGAAACAAATGGTGAGAAACAGGAGTCTGGAAACAGAGGGGCAGAAACAGGAGTCTGGAAAAAGAGGGGGAGAAACAGGAGTCTGGAAAAAGACGGGGAGAAACAGGCGTCTGGAAACAAAGGGTGAGAAACAGGAGTCTGGAAACAGAGGGTGAGAAACAGGAGTCTGGAAACAGAGGGTGAGAAACAGGAGTCTGGAAAAAGAGGGGCAGAAACAGGAGTCTGGAAACAGCGGGGGAGAAACAGGAGTCTGGGAACAGAGGGTGAGAAACAGGCGTCTGGAAACAGAGGGGCAGAAACAGGAGTCTGGAAACAGAGGGGCAGAAACAGGAGTCTGGAAATAGAGGGCAGAAACAGGAGTCTGGAAACAGAGGGGGAGAAACAGGAGGCAGGATACAGAGTGGCACAAACAGGAGGCTGGAAACAGAGGGGCAGAAACAGGAGTCTGGAAAGAGAGGGGGAGAAACAGGAGTCTGGAAAAAGAGGGGGAGAAACAGGAGTCTGGAAAAAGACGGGGAGAAACAGGCGTCTGGAAACAAAGGGTGAGAAACAGGAGACTGGAAACAGAGGGGGAGAAACAGAAGTCTGGAAACAAATGGTGAGAAACAGGAGTCTGGAAACAGAGGGGCAGAAACAGGAGTCTGGAAAAAGAGGGGGAGAAACAGGAGACTGAAAACAGAGGGGGAGAAACAGGAGTCTGGAAACTGTGGGGGAGAAACAGGAGTCTGGAAACAGAGGGGCATAAACAGGTGTCTGGAAACAGAGGGGCAGAAACAGGAGTCTGGAAATAGAGGGCAGAAACAGGAGTCTGGAAACAGAGGGGGAGAAACAGGAGGCAGGATACAGAGTGGCACAAACAGGAGGCTGGAAACAGAGGGGCAGAAACAGGAGTCTGGAAAGAGAGGGTGAGAAACAGGAGTCTGGAAACAGAGAGGCAGAAACAGGAGTCTGGAAACGGAGGGGGAGAAACAGCAGTCTGGAAACAGAGGGTGAGAAACAGGCATCTGGAAACAGAGGGGCAGAAACAGGAGTCTAGAAACAGAGGGGCAGAAACAGGTCTCTGGAAACAGAGGGTGAGAAACAGGAGTCTGGAAACAGAGGGGGAGAAACAGGAGTCTGGAAACAGAGGGGGAGAAACAGGAGTCTGGAAACAGACGGGGAGAAACAGGAGTCTGGAAACAGAGGGTGAGAAACAGGAGTCTGGAAACAGATGGGGAGAAACAGGAGTCGGGAAACAGCGGGTGAGAGACAGGAGTCTGTAAACAGAGGGGCAGAAACAGGAGTCTGGAAACAGAGGGGGAGAAACAGAGTCTGGAAACAGAGGGGGAGAAACAGGAGTCTGGAAACATAGGGGGAGAAACAGGAGTCTGGAATCAGAGTGCGAGAATCAGGCGTCTGGAAACAGAGGGGCAGAATCAGGAGGCTGGAAACAGAGGGGCAGAAACAGGAGTCTGGAAACAGAGGGTGAGAAACAGGAGTCTGGAATCAGAAAGGCAGAAACAGGACTATGGAAACAGAGGGGCAGAAACAGGAGTCTGGAAACAGAGGGGGAGAAACAGGAGTCTGGAAACTGAGGGGGAGAAACAGACGTCTGGAAACAGAGGGGCAGAAACAGGAGTCTGGAAACAGAGGGGCAGAAACAGGCGTCTGGAAACAGAGGGTGAGAATCAGGAGTCTGGAAAAAGAGGGGGAGAAACAGGAGTCTGGAAAAAGACGGGGAGAAACAGGCGTCTGGAATCAGAGGGTGAGAAACAGGAGTCTGGAAACAGAGGGTGAGAAACAGGAGTCTGGAAACAGAGGGTGAGAAACAGGAGTCTGGAAAAAGAGGGGCAGAAACAGGAGTCTGGAAACAGCGGGGGAGAAACAGGAGTCTTGAAACAGAGGGTGAGAAACAGGAGTCTGGAAACAGAGGGGGAGAAACAGGAGTCTGGAAACAGAGGGGCAGAAACAGGAGTCTGGGAACAGAGGGTGAGAAACAGGCGTCTGGAAACAGAGGGGCAGAAACAGGAGTCTGGAAACAGAGGGGCAGAATCAGGTGTCTGGAAACAGAGTGTGAGAAACAGGAGTCTGGAAACAGAGGGAGAGAAACAGGAGTCTGGAAACAGAGGGGCAGAAACAGGAGTCTGGAAACAGAGGGGCAGAAACAGGAGTCTGGAAACAGAGTGGGAGAAACAGGAGGCTGGATACAGAGGGGCAGAAACAGGAGGCTGGAAACAGAGGGGGAGAAACAGGATTCTGGAAACTCAGGGTGAGAAACAGGAGTCTGGAAACAGAGGGGGAGAAACAGAAGTCAGGAAACAAATGGTGAGAAACAGGAGTCTGGAAACAGAGGGGCAGAAACAGGAGTCTGGAAAAAGAGGGGGAGAAACAGGAGACTGAAAACAGAGGGGGAGAAACAGGAGTCTGGAAACTGAGGGGGAGAAACAGGAGTCTGGAAACAGAGGGGGAGAAACAGGATTCTGGAAACTCAGGGTGAGAAACAGGAGACTGGAAACAGAGGGGGAGAAACAGAAGTCTGGAAACAAATGGTGAGAAACAGGAGTCTGGAAACAGAGGGGCAGAAACAGGAGTCTGGAAAAAGAGGGGGAGAAACAGGAGACTGAAAACAGAGGGGGAGAAACAGGAGTCTGGAAACTGAAGGGGAGAAACAGGAGTCTGGAAACAGAGGGGCATAAACAGGAGTCTGGAAACAGAGGGGCAGTACAGGAGTCTGGAAATAGAGGGCAGAAACAGGAGTCTGGAAACAGAGGGGGAGAAACAGGAGGCAGGATACAGAGTGGCACAAACAGGAGGCTGGAAACACAGGGGCAGAAACAGGAGTCTGGAAACAGAGGGTGAGAAACAGGAGTCTGGAAACAGAGAGGCAGAAACAGGAGTCTGGAAACGGAGGGGGAGAAACAGCAGTCTGGAAACAGAGGGTGAGAAACAGGCATCTGGAAAAAGAGGGGCAGAAACAGGAGTCTGGAAACAGAGGGGCAGAAACAGGTCTCTGGAAACAGAGGGTGAGAAACAGGAGTGTGGAAAAAGAGGGGGAGAAACAGGAGTCTGGAAACAGAGGGGGAGAAACAGGAGTCTGGAAACAGATGGGGAGAAACAGGAGTCGGGAAACAGAGGGTGAGAGACAGGAGTCTGTAAACAGAGGGGCAGAAACAGGAGTCTGGAAACAGAGGGGGAGAAACAGAGTCTGGAAACAGAGGGGGAGAAACAGGAGTCTGGAAACAGAGGGGGAGAAACAGGAGTCTGGAATCAGAGTGCGAGAATCAGGCGTCTGGAAACAGAGGGGCAGAATCAGGAGGCTGGAAACAGAGGGGCAGAAACAGGAGTCTGGAAACAGAGGGTGAGAAACAGGAGTCTGGAAACAGAGAGGCAGAAACAGGACTATGGAAACAGAGGGGCAGAAACAGGAGTCTGGAAACAGAGGGGGAGAAACAGGAGTCTGGAAACTGAGGGGGAGAAACAGACGTCTGGAAACAGAGGGGCAGAAACAGGAGTCTGGAAACAGAGGGGCAGAAACAGGCGTCTGGAAACAGAGGGTGAGAAACAGGAGTCTGGAAAAAGAGGGGGAGAAACAGGAGTCTGGAAAAAGACGGGGAGAAACAGGCGTCTGGAAACAGAGGGTGAGAAACAGGAGTCTGGAAACAGAGGGTGAGAAACAGGAGTCTGGAAACAGAGGGTGAGAAACAGGAGTCTGGAAAAAGAGGGGCAGAAACAGGAGTCTGGAAACAGCGGGGGAGAAACAGGAGTCTTGAAACAGAGGGTGAGAAACAGGAGTCTGGAAACAGAGGGGCAGAAACAGGAGTCTGGAAACAGAGGGGCAGAAACAGGAGTCTGGGAACAGAGGGTGAGAAACAGGCGTCTGGAAACAGAGGGGCAGAAACAGGAGTCTGGAAACAGAGGGGCAGAATCAGGTGTCTGGAAACAGAGTGTGAGAAACAGGAGTCTGGAAACAGAGGGAGAGAAACAGGAGTCTGGAAACAGAGGGGCAGAAACAGGAGTCTGGAAACAGAGGGGCAGAAACAGGAGTCTGGAAACAGAGTGGGAGAAACAGGAGGCTGGATACAGAGGGGCAGAAACAGGAGGCTGGAAACAGAGGGGGAGAAACAGGATTCTGGAAACTCAGGGTGAGAAACAGGAGTCTGGAAACAGAGGGGGAGAAACAGAAGTCAGGAAACAAATGGTGAGAAACAGGAGTCTGGAAACAGAGGGGCAGAAACAGGAGTCTGGAAAAAGAGGGGGAGAAACAGGAGACTGAAAACAGAGGGGGAGAAACAGGAGTCTGGAAACTGAGGGGGAGAAACAGGAGTCTGGAAACAGAGGGGGAGAAACAGGATTCTGGAAACTCAGGGTGAGAAACAGGAGACTGGAAACAGAGGGGGAGAAACAGAAGTCTGGAAACAAATGGTGAGAAACAGGAGTCTGGAAACAGAGGGGCAGAAACAGGAGTCTGGAAAAAGAGGGGGAGAAACAGGAGACTGAAAACAGAGGGGGAGAAACAGGAGTCTGGAAACTGAGGGGGAGAAACAGGAGTCTGGAAACAGAGGGGCATAAACAGGAGTCTGGAAACAGAGGGGCAGAAACAGGAGTCTGGAAATAGAGGGCAGAAACAGGAGTCTGGAAACAGAGGGGGAGAAACAGGAGGCAGGATACAGAGTGGCACAAACAGGAGGCTGGAAACACAGGGGCAGAAACAGGAGTCTGGAAACAGAGGGTGAGAAACAGGGGTCTGGAAACAGAGAGGCAGAAACAGGAGTCTGGAAACGGAGGGGGAGAAACAGCAGTCTGGAAACAGAGGGTGAGAAACAGGCATCTGGAAACAGAGGGCAGAAACAGGAGTCTGGAAACAAAGGGGCAGAAACAGGTCTCTGGAAACAGAGGGTGAGAAACAGGAGTCTGGAAAAAGAGGGGGAGAAACAGGAGTCTGGAAACAGAGGGGGAGAAACAGGAGTCTGGAAACAGACGGGGAGAAACAGGAGTCTGGAAACAGAGGGTGAGAAACAGGAGTCTGGAAACAGATGGGGAGAAACAGGAGTCGGGAAACAGAGGGTGAGAGACAGGAGTCTGTAAACAGAGGGGCAGAAACAGGAGTCTGGAAACAGAGGGGGAGAAACAGAGTCTGGAAACAGAGGGGGAGAAACAGGAGTCTGGAAACAGAGGGGGAGAAACAGGAGTCTGGAATCAGAGTGTGAGAATCAGGCGTCTGGAAACAGAGGGGCAGAATCAGGAGGCTGGAAACAGAGGGGCAGAAACAGGAGTCAGGAAACAGAGGGTGAGAAACAGGAGTCTGGAAACAGAGAGGCAGAAACAGGACTATGGAAACAGAGGGGCAGAAACAGGAGTCTGGAAACAGAGGGGGAGAAATAGGAGTCTGGAAACTGAGGGGGAGAAACAGACGTCTGGAAACAGAGGGGCAGAAACAGGAGTCTGGAAACAGAGGGGCAGAAACAGGCGTCTGGAAACAGAGGGTGAGAAACAGGAGTCTGGAAAAAGAGGGGGAGAAACAGGAGTCTGGAAAAAGACGGGGAGAAACAGGCGTCTGGAAACAGAGGGTGAGAAACAGGAGTCTGGAAACAGAGGGTGAGAAACAGGAGTCTGGAAACAGAGGGTGAGAAACAGGAGTCTGGAAAAAGAGGGGCAGAAACAGGAGTCTGGAAACAGCGGGGGAGAAACAGGAGTCTTGAAACAGAGGGTGAGAAACAGGAGTCTGGAAACAGAGGGGCAGAAACAGGAGTCTGGAAACAGAGGGGCAGAAACAGGAGTCTGGGAACAGAGGGTGAGAAACAGGCGTCTGGAAACAGAGGGGCAGAAACAGGAGTCTGGAAACAGAGGGGCAGAATCAGGTGTCTGGAAACAGAGTGTGAGAAACAGGAGTCTGGAAACAGACGGAGAGAAACAGGAGTCTGGAAACAGAGGGGCAGAAACAGGAGTCTGGAAACAGAGGGGCAGAAACAGGAGTCTGGAAACAGAGTGGGAGAAACAGGAGGCTGGATACAGAGGGGCAGAAACAGGAGGCTGGAAACAGAGGGGGAGAAACAGGATTCTGGAAACTCAGGGTGAGAAACAGGAGTCTGGAAACAGAGGGGGAGAAACAGAAGTCAGGAAACAAATGGTGAGAAACAGGAGTCTGGAAACAGAGGGGCAGAAACAGGAGTCTGGAAAAAGAGGGGGAGAAACAGGAGACTGAAAACAGAGGGGGAGAAACAGGAGTCTGGAAACTGAGGGGGAGAAACAGGAGTCTGGAAACAGAGGGGCAGAAACAGGAGTCTGGAAATAGAGGGCAGAAACAGGAGTCTGGAAACAGAGGGGGAGAAACAGGAGGCAGGATACAGAGTGGCAGAAACAGGAGGCTGGAAACAGAGGGGCAGAAACAGGAGTCAGGAAACAGAGGGTGAGAAACAGGAGTCTGGAAACAGAGAGGCAGAAACAGGAGTCTGGAAACGGAGGGGAGAAACAGCAGTCTGGAAACAGAGGGTGAGAAACAGGCATCTGGAAACAGAGGGGCAGAAACAGGAGTCTGGAAACAGAGGGGCAGAAACACGTCTCTGGAAACAGAGGGTGAGAAACAGGAGTCTGGAAAAAGAGGGGGAGAAACAGGAGTCTGGAAACAGACGGGGAGAAACAGGAGTCTGGAAACAGAGGGGGAGAAACAGGAGTCTGGAAACAGATGGGGAGAAACAGGAGTCTGGAAACAGAGGGTGAGAGACAGGAGTCTGTAAACAGAGGGGCAGAAACAGGAGTCTGGAAAGAGAGGGGGAGAAACAGGAGTCTGGAAACAGTGGGTGAGAAACAGGAGTCTGGAAACAGAGGGGCAGAAACAGGAGTCTGGAAACAGAGGGGGAGAAACAGGAGTCTGGAAACAGAGGGTGAGAAACAGGTGTCTGGAAACAGAGGGGCAGAAACAGGAGTCTGGAAACAGAGGGGCAGAAACAGGAGTCTGAAAACAGAGGTTGAGAAACAGGAGCCTGGAAACAGAGGGGGAGAAACAGGAGTCTGGAAACAGAGGGGCAGAAACAGGAGTCTGGAAAGAGAGGGGGAGAAACAGGAGGCTGGAAACAGAGGGGCAGAAACAGGAGGCTAGAAACAGTGGGGCAGAAACAGGAGTGTGGAAACAGAGGGGGAGAAACAGGAGTCTGGAAACAGAGGGGGAGAAACAGCAGTCTGGAAACAGAGGGTGAGAAACAGGCTCTGGAAACAGAGGAGCAGAAACAGCAGTCTGGAAACAGAGGGGGAGAAACAGGAGTCTGGAAACAGAGGGTGAGAAACAGGAGTCTGGAAACAGATGGGGAGAAACAGGAGTCGGGAAACAGCGGGTGAGAGACATGAGTCTGTAAACAGAGGGGCAGAAACAGGAGTCTGGAAACAGATGGGGAGAAACAGAGTCTGGAAACAGAGGGGGAGAAACAGGAGTCTGGAAACAGAGGGGGAGAAACAGGAGTCTGGAATCAGAGTGTGAGAATCAGGCGTCTGGAAACAGAGGGGCAGAATCAGGAGGCTGGAAACAGAGGGGCAGAAACAGGAGTCAGGAAACAGAGGGTGAGAAACAGGAGTCTGGAAACAGAGAGGCAGAAACAGGACTATGGAAACAGAGGGGCAGAAACAGGAGTCTGGAAACAGAGGGGGAGAAATAGGAGTCTGGAAACTGAGGGGGAGAAACAGACGTCTGGAAACAGAGGGGCAGAAACAGGAGTCTGGAAACAGAGGGGCAGAAACAGGCGTCTGGAAACAGAGGGTGAGAAACAGGAGTCTGGAAAAAGAGGGGGAGAAACAGGAGTCTGGAAAAAGACGGGGAGAAACAGGCGTCTGGAAACAGAGGGTGAGAAACAGGAGTCTGGAAACAGAGGGTGAGAAACAGGAGTCTGGAAACAGAGGGGGAGAAACAGAGTCTGGAAACAGAGGGGGAGAAACAGGAGTCTGGAAACAGAGGGGGAGAAACAGGAGTCTGGAATCAGAGTGCGAGAATCAGGCGTCTGGAAACAGAGGGGCAGAATCAGGAGGCTGGAAACAGAGGGGCAGAAACAGGAGTCTGGAAACAGAGGGTGAGAAACAGGCATCTGGAAACAGAGGGGCAGAAACAGGAGTCTGGAAACAAAGGGGCAGAAACAGGTCTCTGGAAACAGAGGGTGAGAAACAGGAGTCTGGAAAAAGAGGGGGAGAAACAGGAGTCTGGAAACAGAGGGGGAGAAACAGGAGTCTGGAAACAGACGGGGAGAAACAGGAGTCTGGAAACAGAGGGTGAGAAACAGGAGTCTGGAAACAGATGGGGAGAAACAGGAGTCGGGAAACAGAGGGTGAGAGACAGGAGTCTGTAAACAGAGGGGCAGAAACAGGAGTCTGGAAACAGAGGGGGAGAAACAGAGTCTGGAAACAGAGGGGGAGAAACAGGAGTCTGGAAACAGAGGGGGAGAAACAGGAGTCCGGAATCAGAGTGTGAGAATCAGGCGTCTGGAAACAGAGGGGCAGAATCAGGAGGCTGGAAACAGAGGGGCAGAAACAGGAGTCAGGAAACAGAGGGTGAGAAACAGGAGTCTGGAAACAGAGAGGCAGAAACAGGACTATGGAAACAGAGGGGCAGAAACAGGAGTCTGGAAACAGAGGGGGAGAAATAGGAGTCTGGAAACTGAGGGGGAGAAACAGACGTCTGGAAACAGAGGGGCAGAAACAGGAGTCTGGAAACAGAGGGGCAGAAACAGGCGTCTGGAAACAGAGGGTGAGAAACAGGAGTCTGGAAAAAGAGGGGGAGAAACAGGAGTCTGGAAAAAGACGGGGAGAAACAGGCGTCTGGAAACAGAGGGTGAGAAACAGGAGTCTGGAAACAGAGGGTGAGAAACAGGAGTCTGGAAACAGAGGGTGAGAAACAGGAGTCTGGAAAAAGAGGGGCAGAAACAGGAGTCTGGAAACAGCGGGGGAGAAACAGGAGTCTTGAAACAGAGGGTGAGAAACAGGAGTCTGGAAACAGAGGGGCAGAAACAGGAGTCTGGAAACAGAGGGGCAGAAACAGGAGTCTGGGAACAGAGGGTGAGAAACAGGCGTCTGGAAACAGAGGGGCAGAAACAGGAGTCTGGAAACAGAGGGGCAGAATCAGGTGTCTGGAAACAGAGTGTGAGAAACAGGAGTCTGGAAACAGACGGAGAGAAACAGGAGTCTGGAAACAGAGGGGCAGAAACAGGAGTCTGGAAACAGGGGGGCAGAAACAGGAGTCTGGAAACAGAGTGGGAGAAACAGGAGGCTGGATACAGAGGGGCAGAAACAGGAGGCTGGAAACAGAGGGGGAGAAACAGGATTCTGGAAACTCAGGGTGAGAAACAGGAGTCTGGAAACAGAGGGGGAGAAACAGAAGTCAGGAAACAAATGGTGAGAAACAGGAGTCTGGAAACAGAGGGGCAGAAACAGGAGTCTGGAAAAAGAGGGGGAGAAACAGGAGACTGAAAACAGAGGGGGAGAAACAGGAGTCTGGAAACTGAGGGGGAGAAACAGGAGTCTGGAAACAGAGGGGCAGAAACAGGAGTCTGGAAATAGAGGGCAGAAACAGGAGTCTGGAAACAGAGGGGGAGAAACAGGAGGCAGGATACAGAGTGGCAGAAACAGGAGGCTGGAAACAGAGGGGCAGAAACAGGAGTCAGGAAACAGAGGGTGAGAAACAGGAGTCTGGAAACAGAGAGGCAGAAACAGGAGTCTGGAAACGGAGGGGGAGAAACAGCAGTCTGGAAACAGAGGGTGAGAAACAGGCATCTGGAAACAGAGGGGCAGAAACAGGAGTCTGGAAACAGAGGGGCAGAAACAGGTCTCTGGAAACAGAGGGTGAGAAACAGGAGTCTGGAAAAAGAGGGGGAGAAACAGGAGTCTGGAAACAGACGGGGAGAAACAGGAGTCTGGAAACAGAGGGGGAGAAACAGGAGTCTGGAAACAGATGGGGAGAAACAGGAGTCGGGAAACAGAGGGTGAGAGACAGGAGTCTGTAAACAGAGGGGCAGAAACAGGAGTCTGGAAACAGAGGGGGAGAAACAGAGTCTGGAAACAGAGGGGGAGAAACAGGAGTCTGGAAACAGAGGGGGAGAAACAGTAGTCTGGAATCAGAGTGTGAGAATCAGGCGTCTGGAAACAGAGGGGCAGAATCAGGAGGCTGGAAACAGAGGGGCAGAAACAGGAGTCAGGAAACAGAGGGTGAGAAACAGGAGTCTGGAAACAGAGAGGCAGAAACAGGACTATGGAAACAGAGGGGCAGAAACAGGAGTCTGGAAACAGAGGGGGAGAAATAGGAATCTGGAAACCGAGGGGGAGAAACAGACGTCTGGAAACAGAGGGGCAGAAACAGGAGTCTGGAAACAGAGGGGCAGAAACAGGCGTCTGGAAACAGAGGGTGAGAAACAGGAGTCTGGAAAAAGAGGGGGAGAAACAGGAGTCTGGAAAAAGACGGGGAGAAACAGGCATCTGGAAACAGAGGGTGAGAAACAGGAGTCTGGAAACAGAGGGTGAGAAACAGGAGTCTGGAAACAGAGGGTGAGAAACAGGAGTCTGGAAAAAGAGGGGCAGAAACAGGAGTCTGGAAACAGCGGGGGAGAAACAGGAGTCTTGAAACAGAGGGTGAGAAACAGGAGTCTGGAAACAGAGGGGCAGAAACAGGAGTCTGGAAACAGAGGGGCAGAAACAGGAGTCTGGGAACAGAGGGTGAGAAACAGGCGTCTGGAAACAGAGGGGCAGAAACAGGAGTCTGGAAACAGAGGGGCAGAATCAGGTGTCTGGAAACAGAGTGTGAGAAACAGGAGTCTGGAAACAGACGGAGAGAAACAGGAGTCTGGAAACAGAGGGGCAGAAACAGGAGTCTGGAAACAGAGGGGCAGAAACAGGAGTCTGGAAACAGAGTGGGAGAAACAGGAGGCTGGATACAGAGGGGCAGAAACAGGAGGCTGGAAACAGAGGGGGAGAAACAGGATTCTGGAAACTCAGGGTGAGAAACAGGAGTCTGGAAACAGAGGGGGAGAAACAGAAGTCAGGAAACAAATGGTGAGAAACAGGAGTCTGGAAACAGAGGGGCAGAAACAGGAGTCTGGAAAAAGAGGGGGAGAAACAGGAGACTGAAAACAGAGGGGGAGAAACAGGAGTCTGGAAACTGAGGGGGAGAAACAGGAGTCTGGAAACAGAGGGGCAGAAACAGGAGTCTGGAAATAGAGGGCAGAAACAGGAGTCTGGAAACAGAGGGGGAGAAACAGGAGGCAGGATACAGAGTGGCAGAAACAGGAGGCTGGAAACAGAGGGGCAGAAACAGGAGTCAGGAAACAGAGGGTGAGAAACAGGAGTCTGGAAACAGAGAGGCAGAAACAGGAGTCTGGAAACGGAGGGGGAGAAACAGCAGTCTGGAAACAGAGGGTGAGAAACAGGCATCTGGAAACAGAGGGGCAGAAACAGGAGTCTGGAAACAGAGGGGCAGAAACAGGTCTCTGGAAACAGAGGGTGAGAAACAGGAGTCTGGAAAAAGAGGAGGTGAAACAGGAGTCTGGAAACAGACGGGGAGAAACAGGAGTCTGGAAACAGAGGGGGAGAAACAGGAGTCTGGAAACAGATGGGGAGAAACAGGAGTCTGGAAACAGAGGGTGAGAGACAGGAGTCTGTAAACAGAGGGGCAGAAACAGGAGTCTGGAAAGAGAGGGGGAGAAACAGGAGTCTGGAAACAGTGGGTGAGAAACAGGAGTCTGGAAACAGAGGGGCAGAAACAGGAGTCTGGAAACAGAGGGGGAGAAACAGGAGTCTGGAAACAGAGGGTGAGAAACAGGTGTCTGGAAACAGAGGGGCAGAAACAGGAGTCTGGAAACAGAGGGGCAGAAACAGGAGTCTGAAAACAGAGGTTGAGAAACAGGAGCCTGGAAACAGAGGGGGAGAAACAGGAGTCTGGAAACAGAGGGGCAGAAACAGGAGTCTGGAAAGAGAGGGGGAGAAACAGGAGGCTGGAAACAGAGGGGCAGAAACAGGAGGCTAGAAACAGTGGGGCAGAAACAGGAGTGTGGAAACAGAGGGGGAGAAACAGGAGTCTGGAAACAGAGGGGGAGAAACAGCAGTCTGGAAACAGAGGGTGAGAAACAGGCTCTGGAAACAGAGGAGCAGAAACAGCAGTCTGGAAACAGAGGGGGAGAAACAGGAGTCTGGAAACCGAGGGGGAGAAACAGGAGTCTGGAAACAGAGGGGGAGAAAAAGGAGTCTGGAATCAGAGTGTGAGAATCAGGCGTCTGGAAAAAGAGGGGCAGAATCAGGAGTCTGGAAACAGAGGGGGGGGGGGGAAACAGGAGTCTGGAAACAGAGGGGCAGAAACAGGAGTCTGGAAACAGAGGGGGAGAAACAGGATTCTGGAAACAGAGGATGAGAAACAGGCGTCTGGAAACAGAGGGGCAGAAACAGGAGTCTGGAAACAGAGGGTGAGAAACAGTCGTCTGGAAACAGAGGGGC
This sequence comes from Carcharhinus amblyrhynchos, assembly GCF_965287045.1. NCBI lineage: Eukaryota > Metazoa > Chordata > Chondrichthyes > Carcharhiniformes > Carcharhinidae > Carcharhinus > Carcharhinus amblyrhynchos. Next base: position 122,165 of record NW_027650173.1, on the reverse strand, counting down.
AGAAACAGGAGTCTGGAAACAGAGGGGCAGAAACAGGAGTCTGGAAACAGAGAGGGAGAAACAAGAGGCTGGAAACAGAGGGTGAGAAACAGGAGTCTGGAAACAGAAGGGGAGAAACAGGATTCTGGAAACTCAGGGTGAGAAACAGGACTCTGCAAACAGAGGGGGAGAAACAGGAGTCTGGAAACAGTGGGGGAGAAACAGGAGTCTGGAAACAGATGGTGAGAAGCAGGAGTCTGGAAACAGAGGGGCAGAAACAGGAGTCAGGAAACAGAGGGGGAGAAACAGGAGTCTGGAAACAGAGGGGGAGAAACAGGAGTCTGGAAACAGAGGGTGAGAAACAGGAGTCTGGAAACAGAGGGGGAGAAACAGGAGTCTGGAAACAGAGGGGGAGGAACAGGAGTCTGGAAACAGAGGGGCAGAAACAGGAGTCTGGAAACAGAGGGGGAGAAACAGGAGTCTGGAAACAGAGGGTGAGAAACAGGAGTCTGGAAACAGAGGGGCAGAAACAGGAGGCTGGAAACAGAGGGGGAGAATCAGGAGTCTGGAAACAGAGGGGCAGAAACAGGAGTCTGGAAACAGAGGGGCAGAAACAGGAGCCTGGAAACAGAGGGGGCGAAACAGGAGTCTGGAAACAGAGAGGCAGAAACAGGAGTCTGGAAACAGAGGGGCAGAAACAGGAGTCTGGAAACAGAGGGGCAGAAACAGGAGTCTGGAAACTCAGGGTGAGAAACAGGAGTCTGGAAACAGAGGGGTAGAAACTGGAGTCTGGAAACAGAGGGGGAGAAACAGGAGTCTGAAAACAGAGGCTGAGAAACAGGAGTCTGGAAACAGAGGGGGAGAAACAGGAGTCTGGAAACAGAGGGTGAGAAACAGGAGTCTGGAAACAGAGGGGGAGAAACAGGAGTCTGGAAACAGAGGGTGAGAAACAGGCGGCTGGAAACAGAGGGGCAGAAACAGGAGTCTGGAAACAGAGGGGCAGAAACAGGAGTCTGAAAACAGAGGTTGAGAAACAGGAGTCTGGAAACAGAGGGGGAGAAACAGGAGTCTGGAAACAGAGGGGCAGAAACAGGAGTCTGGAAACAGAGGGGGAGAAACAGGAGGCTGGAAACAGAGGGGCAGAAACAGGAGGCTAGAAACAGCGGGGCAGAAACAGCAGTGTGGAAACAGAGGGGGAGAAACAGGAGTCTGGAAACAGAGGGGGAGAAACAGCAGTCTGGAAACAGAGGGTGAGAAACAGGCTCTGGAAACAGAGGAGCAGAAACAGCAGTCTGGAAACAGAGGGGGAGAAACAGGAGTCTGGAAACTGAGGGGGAGAATCAGGCGTCTGGAAACAGAGGGGCAGAATCAGGAGTCTGGAAACAGAGGGTGAGAAACAGGAGTCTGGAAACAGAGTGGGGGGGAAACAGGAGTCTGGAAACAGAGGGGCAGAAACAGGAGTCTGGAAACAGAGGGGGAGAAACAGGATTCTGGAAACAGAGGGTGAGAAACAGGCGTCTGGAAACAGAGGGGCAGAAACAGGAGTCTGGAAACAGAGGGGGAGAAACAGGAGTCTGGAAACAGAGGGGCCGAAACAGGAGTCTGGAAACAGAGGGGCAGAAACAGGAGTCTGGAAACAGAGAGGGAGAAACAAGAGGCTGGAAACAGAGGGTGAGAAACAGGAGTCTGGAAACAGAGGGGGAGAAACAGGAGTCTGGAAACTCAGGGTGAGAATCAGGACTCTGCAAACAGAGGGGGAGAAACAGGAGTTTGGAAACAGTGGGGGAGAAACAGGAGTCTGGAAACAGAGAGGGAGAAACAGGAGTCTGGAAACAGAGGGGCAGAAACAGGAGTCTGGAAACAGAGGGGGAGAAACAGGAGTCTGGAAACAGAGGGAGAGAAACAGGCGTCTGGAAACAGTGGGGCAGAAACAGGAGGCTGGAAACAGAGGGGGAGAAACAGGAGTCTGGAAACAGAGGGGGAGAAACAGGAGGTTGGAAACTGAGGGGCAGAAACAGGTTGCTGGAAACAGAGGGGGAGAAACAGGAGTCTGGAAACAGAGGGGGAGAATCAGGAGGCTGGAAACAGAGGGGCAGAAACAGGAGTCGGGAATCAGAGGGGCAGGAACAGGAGTCTGGAAACACAGGGTGAGAAACAGGAGTCTGGAAACAGAGGGGGAGAAACAGGAGTCTGGAAGCAGAGGGAGAGAAACAGGAGTCTGGAAACAGTGGGGCAGAAACAGGAGGCTGGAAACAGAGGGGGAGAAACAGGAGTCTGGAAACAGAGGGGGAGAAACAGGAGGTTGGAAACTGAGGGGCAGAAACAGGATGCTGGCAACAGAGGGGGAGAAACAGGAGTCTGGAAACAGAGGGGGAGAATCAGGAGGGTGGAAACAGAGGGGCAGAAACAGGAGTCGGGAATCAGAGGGGCAGGAACAGGAGTCTGGAAACACAGGGTGAGAAACAGGAGTCTGGAAACAGAGTGGGGGGAAACAGGAGTCTGGAAACAGAGGGGCAGAAACAGGAGTCTGGAAACAGAGGGGGAGAAACAGGAGTCTGGAAGCAGAGGGGGAGAAACAGGAGTCTGGAAACAGAGGGGGAGAAACAGGAGTCTGGAAAGAGAGGGTGAGAAACAGGAGTCTGGAAACAGAGGGGCAGAATCAGGAGGCTGGAAACAGAGAGGCAGAAACAGGAGTCTGGACACAGATTAGCAGAAACAGGAGTCTGGAAACAGAGGGGGAGAAACAGGAGTCTGGAAGCAGAGGGTGAGAAACAGGAGTCTGGAAACAGTGAGGCAGAAACAGGAGTCTGGACACAGATGAGCAGAAACAGGAGTCTGGAAACAAATGGTGAGAAACAGGAGTGTGGAAACAGAGGGGCAGAAACAGGAGTCTGGAAGCAGAGGGTGAGAAAAAGGCGTCTGGAAAAGGAGGGGCAGAAACAGGAGTCTGGAAACAGAGGGGGAGAAACAGGAGTCTGGACACAGAGGGGGAGAATCAGGAGGCTGGAAACAGAGGGGCAGAAAGAGGAGGCTGGAAACAGAGGGGCAGAAACGGGAGCCTGGAAAAAGAGGGTGAGAAACAGGAGTCTGGAAACAGAGGGGGAGAAAGAGGAGTCTGGAAACAGAGGGGGAGAAACAGGAGTCTGGAAACAGAGAGGGAGAAACTGGAGTCTGGAAACAGAGGGAGAGAAACAGGAGTCTGGAAACAGTGGGGCAGAAACAGGAGGATGGAAACAGAGGGGGAGAAACAGGAGTCTGGAAACAGAGGGCGAGAAACAGGAGATTGGAAACTGAGGGGCAGAAACAGGAGGCTGGAAACAGAGGGAGAGAAACACGAGTCTGGAAAAAGAGGGGGAGAAACAGGAGGCTGGAAACAGAGGGGCAGAAACAGGAGTCTGGAAACAGAGGGGCAGAAACAGGAGTCTGGAAACAGAGGGGGAGAAACAGGTGTCTGGAAACAGAGAGGCAGAAACAGGAGTCTGGAAACAGAGGGGCAGAAACAGGAGTCTGGAAACAGAGGGGGAGAAACAGGAGTCTGGAAACTGAGGGGCAGAAACAGGGGTCTGGAAACAGAGGGGCAGAAACAGGAGTCTGGAAACAGAGGGGGAGAAACAGGAGGCTGGATACAGAGGGTGAGAAACACGAGTCTGGAAAAAGAGGGGGAGAAACAGGAGGCTGGAAACAGAGGGGCAGAAACAGGAGTCTGAAAAAGAGGGGCAGAAACAGGAGTCTGGAAACAGAGGGGGAGAAACAGGTGTCTGGAAACAGAGAGGCAGAAACAGGAGTCTGGAAACAGAGGGGCAGAAACAGGAGTCTGGAAACAGAGGGGGAGAAACAGGAGTCTGGAAACTGAGGGGCAGAAACAGGGGTCTGGAAACAGAGGGGCAGAAACAGGAGTCTGGAAACAGAGGGGGAGAAACAGGAGGCTGGATACAGAGGGTGAGAAACAGGAGGCTGGAAACAGAGGGGGAGAAACAGGAGTCTGGAAACTCAGGGTGAGAAACAGGAGTCTGGAAACAGAGGGGCAGAAACAGGAGTCTGGAAACAGAGGGGGAGAAACAGGAGTCTGGAAACAGATGGTGAGAAACAAGTGTCTGGAAACAGAAGGGCAGAAACAGGAGTCTGGAAACAGAGGGGGAGAAACAGGAGTCTGGAAACAGAGGGGGAGAAACAGGAGTCTGGAAACAGAGGGGGAGAAACAGGAGTCTGTAAACAGAGGGGCAGAAACAGGAGTCTGAAAACAGAGGGGGAGAAACAGGAGGCTGGAAACAGAGGGGCAGAAACAGGAGTCTGGAAACAGAGGGGCAGAAACAGGAGCCTGGAAACAGAGGGGGAGAAACAGGAGTCAGGAAACAGAGGGGGAGAAACAGGAGTCTGGGAACAGAGAGGCAGAAACAGGAGTCAGGAAACAGAGGGGCAGAAACAGGAGTCTGGAAACAGAGGGGGAGAAACAGGCGTCTGGAAACAGAGGGCGAGAAACAGGAGGTTGGAAACTGAGGGGCAGAAAGAGGAGGCTGGAAACAGAGAGGGAGAAACAGGAGTCTGGAAACAGAGGGGGAGAAACAGGAGGCTGGAAACAGAGGGGCTGAAACAGGAGTCTGGAAACAGAGGGGCAGAAACAGGAGCCTGGAAACAGAGGGGCAGAAACAGGAGTCTGGAAACAGAGGGGGAGAAACAGGAGTCTGGAAAGAGAGCAGGAGAAGCAGGAGTCTGGATACAGAGGGTGAGAATCAGGAGTCTGGAAGCAGAGGGGGAGAAACAGGAGTCTGGAAACCGAGGGGGAGAAACAGGAGTCTGGAAACAGAGTGTGAGAAACAGGAGTCTGGAAACACAGGGGCAGAATCAGTAGGCTGGAAACAGAGGGGCAGAAACAGGAGTCTGGAATCAGAGGGGAAGAAACAGGAGTCTGGAAACTCAGGGTGAGTAACAGGAGTCTGGAAACAGAGGGGCAGAAACAGGAGTCTGGAAACAGAAGGGGAGAAACAGGAGTCTGGAAACAGATGGTGAGAAACAGGAGTCTGGAAACAGAGGTGCAGAAACAGGAGTCTGGAAACAGAGGGGGAGAAACAGGAGTCTGGAAACAGAGGGGGAGAAACAGGAGTCTGGAAACAGAGGGGGAGAATCAGAAGTCTGGAAACAGAGGGGCAGAAACAGGAGTCTGGAAACAGAGGGGGAGAAACAGGAGTCTGGAAACAGAGGGTGAGAAACAGGAGTCTGGAAACAGAGGGGCAGAAACAGGAGGCTGGAAACAGAGGGGGAGAAACAGGAGTCTGGAAACAGAGGGCGTGAAACAGGAGGTTGGAAACTGACGGGCAGAAACAGGAGGCTGGAAACAGAGGGGGAGAAACACGAGTCTGGAAACAGAGGGGGAGAAACAGGAGGCTGGAAACAGAGGGGCAGAAACAGGAGTCTGGAAACAGAGGGGGAGAAACAGGTGTCTGGAAACAGAGAGGCAGGAACAGGAGTCTGGAAACAGAGGGGCAGAAACAGGAGTCTGGAAACAGAGGGGGAGAAACAGGAGTCTGGAAACAGAGGGGCAGAAACAGGAGTCTGGAAACAGAGGGGCAGAAACAGGAGTCTGGAAACAGAGGGGAAGAAACAGGAGGCTTCATACAGAGGGTGAGAAACAGGAGGCTGGAAACAGAGGGGGAGAAACAGGAGTCTGGAAACTCAGGGTGAGAAACAGGAGTCTGGAAACAGAGGGGCAGAAACAGGAGTCTGGAAACAGAGGGGGAGAAACAGGAGTCTGGAAACAGATTGTGAGAAACAGGTGTCTGGTAACAGAAGGGCAGAAACAGGAGTCTGGAAACAGAGGGGGAGAAACAGGAGTCTGGAAACAGAGGGGGAGAAACAGGAGTCTGGAAACAGAGGGGGAGAAACAGGAGTCTGGAAACAGAGGGGCAGAAACAGGAGTCTGAAAACAGAGGGGGAGAAACAGGAGTCTGGAAACAGTGGGTGAGAAACAGGTGTCTGGAAACAGAGGGGCAGAAACAGGAGGCTGGAAACAGAGGGGGATAAACAGGAGTCTGTAAACAGAGGGCGAGAAACAGGAGGTTGGAAACTGACGGGCAAAATCAGGAGGCTGGAAACAGAGGGGGAGAAACAGGAGTCTGGAAACAGAGGGGGAGAAACAGGTGGCTGGAAACAGAGGGGCAGAAACAGGAGTCTGGAAACAGAGGGGGAGAAACAGGAGTCTGGAAACAGAGAGGCAGAAACAGGAGTCTGGAAAAAGAGGGGCAGAAACAGGAGTCTGGAAACAGAGGGGAAGAAACAGAAGTCTGGAAACAGAGGGTTAGAAACATGAGTCTGGAAACAGAGGGGCAGAAACAGGAGTCTGGAAACAGAGGGGGAGAAACAGGAGTCCGGAAACAAATGGTGAGAAACAGGAGTCTGGAAACAGAGGGGCAGAAACAGGAGTCTGGAATCAGAGGGGGAGAAACAGGGGTCTAGAAACATAGGGGGAGAAACAGGAGTCTGGAAACAGAGGGGCTGAAACAGGAGACTGGAAACAGAGGGGGAGAAACAGGAGGTTGGAAACAGAGGGGCAGAAACAGGAGGCTGGAAACTGAGGGGCAGAAACAGGAGTGTGGAACCAGTCGGGGAGAAACAGGAGGCTGGATACAGAGGGACAGAATCAGGAGGCTGGAAACAGAGGGGGAGAAACAGGAGTCTGGAAACTCAGGGTGAGAAACAGGAGTCTGGAAACAGAGGGGCAGAAACAGGAGTCTGGAAAAAGAGGGGGAGAAACAGGAGTCTGGAAACAAATGGTGAGAAACAGGAGTCTGGAAACAGAGGGGCAGAAACAGGAGTCTGGAAACAGAGGGGGAGAAACAGGAGTCTGGAAACTGAGGGGGAGAAACAGGAGTCTGGAAACAGTGGGGCATAAACAGGAGTCTGGAAACAGAGCGTGAGAAACAGGAGTCTAGAAACAGAGGGGCAGAAACAGGAGTCTGGAAACAGAGGGTGAGAAACAGGCGTCTGGAAACAGAGGGGCAGAAACAGGAGTCAGGAAACAGAGGGGCAGAAACAGTTGTCTGGAAACAGAGGGTGAGAAACTGGAGTCTGGAAACAGAGGGGGAGAAACAGGAGTCTGGAAACAGAGGGGGCGGAACAGGAGTCTGGAAACAGAGGGTGAGAAATAGGAGTCTGGAAACAGAGGGGGAGAAACAGGAGTCTGGAAACAGAGGGGGAGAAACAGGAGTCTGGAAACAGAGGGGGAGAAACAGGAGTCTGGAAACAGAGGGTCAGAATCAGGAGGCTGGAAACAGAGGGGCAGAAACAGGAGTCTGGAAACAGAGGGGGGGGAAACAGGAGTCTGGAAACAGAGGGGCAGAAACAGGAGTCTGGAAACAGGGGGAGAAGCAGGAGTCTGGAAACAGAGTGTGAGAAACAGGCGTCTGGAAACAGAGGGGCAGAAACAGGAGTCTGGAAACAGAGGGGGAGAAACAGGAGTCTGGAAACAGATGGGCAGAACCAGGAGTCTGGAAACAGAGGGGCAGAAACAGGAGTCTGGAAACAGAGGGGCAGAAACAGGAGCCTGGAAACAGAGTTTGATAAACAGGAGTCTGGAAACAGCGTGGCAAAAACAGGAGTCAGGAAACAGAGGGGGAGAAATAGGAGTCTGGAAGCAGTGGCGCAGAAACAGGAGTCTGGAAACAGAGGGGGAGAAACAGGAGTCTGGAAACAGAGGGGGAGAAACAGGAGGTTGGAAACTGAGGGGCAGAAACAGGAGGCTGGAAACAGAGGGGGAGAAACAGGAGTCTGGAAACAGAGGGGGAGAAACAGGAGTCTGGAAACAGAGAGGGAGAAACAGGAGTCTGGAAACAGAGGGGCAGAAACAGGAGTCTGGAAACAGAGGGGGAGAAACAGGAGTCTGGAAACAGAGGGAGAGAAACAGGAGTCTGGAAACAGTGGGGCAGAAACAGGAGGCTGGAAACAGAGGGGGAGAAACAGGAGTCTGGAAACAGAGGGGGAGAAACAGGAGGTTGGAAACTGAGGGGCAGAAACAGGATGCTGGAAACAGAGGGGGAGAAACAGGAGTCTGGAAACAGAGGGGGAGAATCAGGAGGCTGGAAACAGAGGGGCAGAAACAGGAGTCGGGAATCAGAGGGGCAGGAACAGGAGTCTGGAAACACAGGGTGAGAAAACAGGAGTCTGGAAACAGAGGGGGAGAAACAGGAGTCTGGAAGCAGAGGGAGAGAAACAGGAGTCTGGAAACAGTGGGGCAGAAACAGGAGGCTGGAAACAGAGGGGGAGAAACAGGAGTCTGGAAACAGAGGGGGAGAAACAGGAGGTTGGAAACTGAGGGGCAGAAACAGGATGCTGGAAACAGAGGGGGAGAAACAGGAGTCTGGAAACAGAGGGGGAGAATCAGGAGGCTGGAAACAGAGGGGCAGAAACAGGAGTCGGGAATCAGAGGGGCAGGAACAGGAGTCTGGAAACACAGGGTGAGAAACAGGAATCTGGAAACAGAGTGGGGGGAAACAGGAGTCTGGAAACAGAGGGGCAGAAACAGGAGTCTGGAAACAGAGGGGGAGAAACAGGAGTCTGGAAGCAGAGGGGGAGAAACAGGAGTCTGGAAACAGAGGGGGAGAAACAGGAGTCTGGAAAGAGAGGGTGAGAAACAGGAGTCTGGAAAGAGAGGGGCAGAATCAGGAGGCTGGAAACAGAGAGGCAGAAACAGGAGTCTGGACACAGATGAGCAGAAACAGGAGTCTGGAAACAGAGGGGGAGAAACAGGAGTCTGGAAGCAGAGGGTGAGAAACAGGAGTCTGGAAACAGAGAGGCAGAAACAGGAGTCTGGACACAGATGAGCAGAAACAGGAGTCTGGAAACAAATGGTGAGAAACAGGAGTGTGGAAACAGAGGGGCAGAAACAGGAGTCTGGAAGCAGAGGGTGAGAAAAAGGCGTCTGGAAAAGGAGGGGCAGAAACAGGAGTCTGGAAACAGAGGGGGAGAAACAGGAGTCTGGACACAGAGGGGGAGAATCAGGAGGCTGGAAACAGAGGGGCAGAAAGAGGAGGCTGGAAACAGAGGGGCAGAAACGGGAGCCTGGAAAAAGAGGGTGAGAAAGAGGAGTCTGGAAACAGAGGGGGAGAAAGAGGAGTCTGGAAACAGAGGGGGAGAAACAGGAGTCTGGAAACAGAGAGGGAGAAACAGGAGTCTGGAAACAGAGGGGCAGAAACAGGAGTCTGGAAACAGAGGGGGAGAAACAGGAGTCTGGAAACAGAGGGAGAGCAACAGGAGTCTGGAAACAGTGGGGCAGAAACAGGAGGCTGGAAACAGAGGGGGAGAAACAGGAGTCTGGAAACAGAGGGGGAGAAACAGGAGGTTGGAAACTGAGGGGCAGAAACAGGATGCTGGAAACAGAGGGGGAGAAACAGGAGTCTGGAAACAGAGGGGGAGAATCAGGAGGCTGGAAACAGAGGGGCAGAAACAGGAGTCGGGAATCAGAGGGGCAGGAACAGGAGTCTGGAAACACAGGGTGAGAAACAGGAGTCTGGAAACAGAGGGGGGTGAAACAGGAGTCTGGAAACAGAGGGGCAGAAACAGGAGTCTGGAAACAGAGGGGGAGAAACAGGAGTCTGGAAGCAGAGGGGGAGAAACAGGAGTCTGGAAACAGAGGGGGAGAAACAGGAGTCTGGAAACAGAGGGTGAGAAACAGGAGTCTGGAAACAGAGGGGCAGAATCAGGAGGCTGGTAACAGAGGGGCAGAAACAGGAGTCTGGAAACAGAGGGGGAGAAACAGGAGTCTGGAAACAGAGGGGCAGAAACAGGAGTCTGGAAACAGAGGGGGAGAAACAGGATGCTGGACACAGAGGGGGAGAATCAGGAGGCTGGAAACAGAGGGGCAGAAAGAGGAGGCTGGAAACAGAGGGGCAGAAACGGGAGCCTGGAAAAAGAGGGTGAGAAACAGGAGTCTGGAAACAGAGGGGGAGAAAGAGGAGTCTGGAAACAGAGGGGGAGAAACAGGAGTCTGGAAACAGACGGTGAGAATCAGGAGTCAGGAAGCAGAGGGGGAGAAACAGGAGTCTGGAAACAGAGGGGCAGAAACAGGAGTCTGGAAACAGAGGGGGAGAAACAGGAGTCTGGAAACAGATGGTGAGAATCAGGAGGCTGGAAACAGAGGGGCAGAAAGAGGAGGCTGGAAACAAAGGGGCAGAAACGGGAGCCTGGAAAAAGAGGGAGAGAAACAGGAGTCTGGAAACAGAGGGGGAGAAAGAGGAGTCTGGAAACAGAGGGGGAGAAACAGGAGTCTGGAAACAGACGGTGAGAATCAGGAGTCAGGAAGCAGAGGGGGAGAAACAGGAGTCTGGAAACAGAGGGGCAGAAACAGGAGTCTGGAAACAGAGGGGGAGAAACAGGAGTCTGGAAACAGATGGTGAGAAACAGGAGTCTGGAAACAGAGGGGCAGAAACAGGAGTCTGGAAACAGAGGGGGAGAATCAGGAGTCTGGAAACAGAAGGGGAGAAACAGGAGTCTGGAAACAGAGGGGGAGAAACAGGAGTCTGGAAACAGAGGGGCAGAAACAGGAGTCTGGAAACAGAGGGCGAGAAACAGGAGGTTGGAAACTGAGGGGCAGAAACAGGAGGCTGGAAACAGAGGGGGAGAAACAGGAGTCTGGAAACAGAGGGTGAGAAACAGGAGTCTGGAAACAGAGGGGCAGAAACAGGAGGCTGGAAACAGAGGGGGAGAAACAGGAGTCTGGAAACAGAGGGGCAGAAACAGGAGACTGGAAACAGAGGGGGAGAAACAGGAGTCTGGACACAGAGGGGGAGAATCAGGAGGCTGGAAACAGAGGGGCAGAAAGAGGAGGCTGGAAACAGAGGGGCAGAAACGGGAGCCTGGAAAAAGAGGGTGAGAAACAGGAGTCTGGAAACAGCGGGGGAGAAAGAGGAGTCTGGAAACAGAGGGGGAGAAACAGGAGTCTGGAAACAGACGGTGAGAATCAGGAGTCAGGAAGCAGAGGGGGAGAAACAGGAGTCTGGAAACAGAGGGGCAGAAACAGGAGTCTGGAAACAGAGGGGGAGAAACAGGAGTCTGGAAACAGATGGTGAGAAACAGGAGTCTGGAAACAGAGGGGCAGAAACAGGAGTCTGGAAACAGAGGGGGAGAAACAGGAGTCTGGAAACAGAAGGGGAGAAACAGGAGTCTGGATACAGAGGGGGAGAAACAGGAGTCTGGAAACAGAGGGGGAGAAACAGGAGTCTGGAAACAGAGGGGCAGAAACAGGAGTCTGGAAACAGAGGGGGAGAAACAGGAGTCTGGAAGCAGAGGGAGAGAAACAGGAGTCTGGAAACAGTGGGGCAGAAACAGGAGGCTGGAAACAGAGGGGGAGAAACAGGAGTCTGGAAACAGAGGGGGAGAAACAGGAGGTTGGAAACTGAGGGGCAGAAACAGGATGCTGGAAACAGAGGGGGAGAAACAGGAGTCTGGAAACAGAGGGGGAGAATCAGGAGGCTGGAAACAGAGGGGCAGAAACAGGAGTCGGGAATCAGAGGGGCAGGAACAGGAGTCTGGAAACACAGGGTGAGAAACAGGAATCTGGAAACAGAGTGGGGGGAAACAGGAGTCTGGAAACAGAGGGGCAGAAACAGGAGTCTGGAAACAGAGGGGGAGAAACAGGAGTCTGGAAGCAGAGGGGGAGAAACAGGAGTCTGGAAACAGAGGGGGAGAAACAGGAGTCTGGAAAGAGAGGGTGAGAAACAGGAGTCTGGAAAGAGAGGGGCAGAATCAGGAGGCTGGAAACAGAGAGGCAGAAACAGGAGTCTGGACACAGATGAGCAGAAACAGGAGTCTGGAAACAGAGGGGGAGAAACAGGAGTCTGGAAGCAGAGGGTGAGAAACAGGAGTCTGGAAACAGAGAGGCAGAAACAGGAGTCTGGACACAGATGAGCAGAAACAGGAGTCTGGAAACAAATGGTGAGAAACAGGAGTGTGGAAACAGAGGGGCAGAAACAGGAGTCTGGAAGCAGAGGGTGAGAAAAAGGCGTCTGGAAAAGGAGGGGCAGAAACAGGAGTCTGGAAACAGAGGGGGAGAAACAGGAGTCTGGACACAGAGGGGGAGAATCAGGAGGCTGGAAACAGAGGGGCAGAAAGAGGAGGCTGGAAACAGAGGGGCAGAAACGGGAGCCTGGAAAAAGAGGGTGAGAAACAGGAGTCTGGAAACAGAGGGGGAGAAAGAGGAGTCTGGAAACAGAGGGGGAGAAACAGGAGTCTGGAAACAGAGAGGGAGAAACAGGAGTCTGGAAACAGAGGGGCAGAAACAGGAGTCTGGAAACAGAGGGGGAGAAACAGGAGTCTGGAAACAGAGGGAGAGCAACAGGAGTCTGGAAACAGTGGGGCAGAAACAGGAGGCTGGAAACAGAGGGGGAGAAACAGGAGTCTGGAAACAGAGGGGGAGAAACAGGAGGTTGGAAACTGAGGGGCAGAAACAGGATGCTGGAAACAGAGGGGGAGAAACAGGAGTCTGGAAACAGAGGGGGAGAATCAGGAGGCTGGAAACAGAGGGGCAGAAACAGGAGTCGGGAATCAGAGGGGCAGGAACAGGAGTCTGGAAACACAGGGTGAGAAACAGGAGTCTGGAAACAGAGGGGGGTGAAACAGGAGTCTGGAAACAGAGGGGCAGAAACAGGAGTCTGGAAACAGAGGGGGAGAAACAGGAGTCTGGAAGCAGAGGGGGAGAAACAGGAGTCTGGAAACAGAGGGGGAGAAACAGGAGTCTGGAAACAGAGGGTGAGAAACAGGAGTCTGGAAACAGAGGGGCAGAATCAGGAGGCTGGTAACAGAGGGGCAGAAACAGGAGTCTGGAAACAGAGGGGGAGAAACAGGAGTCTGGAAACAGAGGGGCAGAAACAGGAGTCTGGAAACAGAGGGGGAGAAACAGGATGCTGGACACAGAGGGGGAGAATCAGGAGGCTGGAAACAGAGGGGCAGAAAGAGGAGGCTGGAAACAGAGGGGCAGAAACGGGAGCCTGGAAAAAGAGGGTGAGAAACAGGAGTCTGGAAACAGAGGGGGAGAAAGAGGAGTCTGGAAACAGAGGGGGAGAAACAGGAGTCTGGAAACAGACGGTGAGAATCAGGAGTCAGGAAGCAGAGGGGGAGAAACAGGAGTCTGGAAACAGAGGGGCAGAAACAGGAGTCTGGAAACAGAGGGGGAGAAACAGGAGTCTGGAAACAGATGGTGAGAATCAGGAGGCTGGAAACAGAGGGGCAGAAAGAGGAGGCTGGAAACAAAGGGGCAGAAACGGGAGCCTGGAAAAAGAGGGAGAGAAACAGGAGTCTGGAAACAGAGGGGGAGAAAGAGGAGTCTGGAAACAGAGGGGGAGAAACAGGAGTCTGGAAACAGACGGTGAGAATCAGGAGTCAGGAAGCAGAGGGGGAGAAACAGGAGTCTGGAAACAGAGGGGCAGAAACAGGAGTCTGGAAACAGAGGGGGAGAAACAGGAGTCTGGAAACAGATGGTGAGAAACAGGAGTCTGGAAACAGAGGGGCAGAAACAGGAGTCTGGAAACAGAGGGGGAGAATCAGGAGTCTGGAAACAGAAGGGGAGAAACAGGAGTCTGGAAACAGAGGGGGAGAAACAGGAGTCTGGAAACAGAGGGGCAGAAACAGGAGTCTGGAAACAGAGGGCGAGAAACAGGAGGTTGGAAACTGAGGGGCAGAAACAGGAGGCTGGAAACAGAGGGGGAGAAACAGGAGTCTGGAAACAGAGGGTGAGAAACAGGAGTCTGGAAACAGAGGGGCAGAAACAGGAGGCTGGAAACAGAGGGGGAGAAACAGGAGTCTGGAAACAGAGGGGCAGAAACAGGAGACTGGAAACAGAGGGGGAGAAACAGGAGTCTGGACACAGAGGGGGAGAATCAGGAGGCTGGAAACAGAGGGGCAGAAAGAGGAGGCTGGAAACAGAGGGGCAGAAACGGGAGCCTGGAAAAAGAGGGTGAGAAACAGGAGTCTGGAAACAGCGGGGGAGAAAGAGGAGTCTGGAAACAGAGGGGGAGAAACAGGAGTCTGGAAACAGACGGTGAGAATCAGGAGTCAGGAAGCAGAGGGGGAGAAACAGGAGTCTGGAAACAGAGGGGCAGAAACAGGAGTCTGGAAACAGAGGGGGAGAAACAGGAGTCTGGAAACAGATGGTGAGAAACAGGAGTCTGGAAACAGAGGGGCAGAAACAGGAGTCTGGAAACAGAGGGGGAGAAACAGGAGTCTGGAAACAGAAGGGGAGAAACAGGAGTCTGGATACAGAGGGGGAGAAACAGGAGTCTGGAAACAGAGGGGGAGAAACAGGAGTCTGGAAACAGAGGGGCAGAAACAGGAGTCTGGAAACAGAGGGGGAGAAACAGGAGTCTGGAAACAGAGGGTGAGAAACAGGAGTCTGGAAACAGAGGGGCAGAATCAGGAGGCTGGAAACAGAGGGGGAGAAACAGGAGCCTGGAAACAGAGGGCGAGAAACAGGAGGATGGAAACTGTGGGGCAGAAACAGGAGGCTGGAAACAGAGCGGGAGAAACAGGAGTCTGGAAACAGAGGGGGAGAAACAGGAGGCTGGAAACAGAGGGGCAGAAACAGGAGTCTGGAAAAGAGCGGCAGAAACAGGAGCCTGGAAACAGAGGGGCAGAAACAGTTGTCTGGAAACAGAGGGGGAGAAACAGGAGTCTGGAAACAGAGGGGGAGGAACAGGAGTCTGGAAACAGAGGGTGAGAAACAGGCGTCTGGAAACATAGGGGCAGAAACAGGAGTCTGGAAACAGAGGGGGCGAAGCAGGAGTCTGGAAACAGAGGGGCAGAAACAGTAGTCTGGAAACAGAGGGGCAGAAACTGGACGCTGGAAACAGAGGGGGAGAAACAGGAGTCTGGAAACAGAGGGGCAGAAACAGGAGTCTGGAAACAGAGGGGGGAAACAGGAGACTGGAAACAGAGAGGGAGAAAGAGGCGGCTGGAAACAGAGGGGCAGAAACAACAGCCAGGAAACAGAGTGTGAGAAACAGGAGTCTGGAAACAGAGGGGGAGAAACAGGAGTCTGGAAACAGAGGGGGAGAAACAGGAGTCTGGAAACAGAGGGTGAGAATCAGGAGTCTGGAAGCAGTGGGGGAGAAACAGGAGCCTGGAAACAGAGGGAGAGAAACTGGTGTCTGGAAACAGAGGGTGAGAAACAGGAGTCTGGAAACAGAGGGGCAGAATCAGGAGGGTGGAATCAGAGGGGCAGAAACAGGAGTCTGGAAACTCAGGGCGAGAAACAGGAGTCTGGAAACAGAGGGGGAGAAACAGAAGTCTGGAAACAGAGGGGCAGAAACAGGAGTCTGGAAACAGAGGGGGAGATACAGGAGTCTGGAAACAGAGGGGGAGAAACAGGAGTCTGGAAATAGAGGGGCAGAGACAGGAGGCTGGAAACAGAGGGGGAGAAACAGGAGTCTGGAATCAGAGGGGGAGAAAAAGGAGACTGGAAACAGAGGGGCAGAAACAGGAGTCAGGAAACAGAGGGGCAGAAACAGGAGTCTGGAAACAGAGGGGGAGAAACAGGAGTCTGGAAACAGAGGGGCAGAAACAGGAGCCTGGAAACAGAGGGGGAGAAACAGGAGTCTGTAAACAGAGGGGGAGAATCAGGAGGCTGGAAACAGAGGGGCAGAAAGAGGAGGCTGGAAACAGAGGGGCAGAAACAGAAGCCTGGAAAAAGAGGGTCAGAAACAGGAGTCTGGAAACAGAGGGGGAGAAAGAGGAGTCAGGAAACAGAGGGGGAGAAACAGGAGTCTGGAAACAGAGGGTGAGAATCAGGAGTCTGGAAGCAGAGGGGGAGAAACAGGAGTCTGGAAACAGAGGGGGAGAAACGGGAGGCTGGAAACAGAGGGGCAGAAACAGGAGCCTGGAAACAGGGGGTTGGAAACAGGAGGCTGGAAACAGAGGGGGAGAAACAGGAGTCTGGATACAGAGGGGGAGAATCAGGAGGCTGGAAACAGAGGGGCAGAAAGAGGAGGCAGGAAACAGAGGGACAGAAACAGGAGTCTGGAAACAGAGGGGGAGAAACAGGAGTCTGGAAACAGATGGTGAGAAACAGGAGTCTGGAAACAGAGGGGCAGAAACAGGAGTCTGGAAACAGAGGGGGAGAAACAGGAGTCTGGAAACAGAGGGGGAGAAACAGGAGTGTGGAAACAGAGGGGGAGAAACAGGAGTCTGGAAACAGAGGGGCAGAAACAGGAGTCTGGAAACACAGGGGGAGAAACAGGAGTCTGGAAACAGATGGTGAGAAACAGGAGTCTGGAAACAGAGGGGCAGAAACAGGTGGCTGGAAACAGAGGGGGAGAAACAGGAGACTGGAAACAGAGGGGCAGAAACAGGAGTCTGGAAACAGAGGGGGAGAAACAGAAGTCTGGAAACAGAGGGGCAGAAACATGAGTCTGGAAACAGAGGGGGAGAAACAGGAGTCTGGAAACAGAGGGTGAGAAACAGGAGTCTGGAAACAGAGGGGCAGAATCAGGAGGCTGGAAACAGAGCGGCAGAAACAGGAGTCTGGAAACAGAGGGGAAGAAACAGGAGGCTGGAAACAGATGGGGAGAATCAGGAGGCTGGACACTCAGGGTGAGAAACAGGAGTCTGGAAACAGAGGGGCAGAAACAGGAGTCTGGAAACAGAGGGGGAGGAACAGGAGTCTGGAAACAGAGGGGGAGAAACAGGAGTCTGGAAACAGAGGGGGAGAAACAGGAGTCTGGAAACTGACGGGGAGAAACAGGAGTCTGGAAACAGACGGTGAGAATCAGGAGTCAGGAAGCAGAGGGGGAGAAACAGGAGTCTGGAAACAGAGGGGCAGAAACAGGAGTCTGGAAACAGAGGGGGAGAAACAGGAGTCTGGAAACAGATGGTGAGAAACAGGAGTCTGGAAACAGAGGGGCAGAAACAGGAGTCTGGAAACAGAGGGGGAGAAACAGGAGTCTGGAAACAGAAGGGGAGAAACAGGAGTCTGGAAACAGAGGGGGAGAAACAGGAGTCTGGAAACAGAGGGGCAGAAACAGGAGTCTGGAAACAGAGGGGGAGAAACAGGAGTCTGGAAACAGAGGGTGAGAAACAGGAGTATGGAAACAGAGGGGCAGAAACAGGAGGCTGGAAACAGAGGGGGAGAAACAGGAGTCTGGAAACAGAGGGGCAGAAACAGGAGTCTGGAAACAGAGGGGGAGAAACAGGAGTCTGGACACAGAGGGGGAGAATCAGGAGGCTGGAAACAGAGGGGCAGAAAGAGGAGGCTGGAAACAGAGGGGCAGAAACGGGAGCCTGGAAAAAGAGGGTGAGAAACAGGAGTCTGGAAACAGAGGGGGAGAAAGAGGAGTCTGGAAACAGAGGGGGAGAAACAGGAGTCTGTAAACAGACGGTGAGAATCAGGAGTCAGGAAGCAGAGGGGGAGAAACAGGAGTCTGGAAACAGAGGGGCAGAAACAGGAGTCTGGAAACAGAGGGGCAGAAACAGGAGTCTGGAAACAGAGGGGAAGAAACAGGAGTCTGGAAACAGAGGGGCAGAAACAGGAGTCTGGAAACAGAGGGGCAGAAACTGGAGCCTGGAAACAGAGGGGCAGAAACAGGAGTCTGGAAACAGAGAGGGAGAAACAGGAGTCTGGAAACAGAGAGGCAGAAACAGGAGTCTGGAAACAAAGGGGCAGAAACAGGAGTCTGGAAACAGAGGGGGAGAAACAGGAGTCTGGAAACAGAGGGGTAGAAACAGGAGTCTGGAAACAGAGGGGCAGAAACAGGAGTCTAGAAACAGATGGTGAGAAACAAGAGTCTGGAAACAGAGGGGCAGAAACAGGATTCTGGAAACAGAGGGGGAGAAACAGGAGTCTGGAAACAGTGGGGGAGAAACAAGAGTCTGGAAACAGAGGGGGAGAAACAGGAGTCTGGAAACAGAGGGGCAGAAACAGGAGTCTGGAAACAGAGGGGGAGAAACAGGAGTCTGAAAACAGAGGGTGAGAAACAGGAGTCTGGAAACAGAGGGGCAGAATCAGGAGGCTGGAAACAGAGGGGGAGAAACAGGAGCCTGGAAACAGAGGGCGAGAAACAGGAGGATGGAAACTGTGGGGCAGAAACAGGAGGCTGGAAACACAGCGGGAGAAACAGGAGTCTGGAAACCGAGGGAGAGAAGCAGGAGGCTGGAAACAGAGGGGCAGAAACAGGAGTCTGGAAACAGAGCGGCAGAAACAGGAGCCTGGAAACAGAGGGGCAGAAACAGGTGTCTGGAAACAGAGGGGGAGAAACAGGAGTCTGGAAACAGAGGGGGAGGAACAGGAGTCTGGAAACAGAGGGTGAGAAACAGGCGTCTGGAAACATAGGGGCAGAAACAGGAGTCTGGAAACAGAGGGGGCGAAGCAGGAGTCTGGAAACAGAGGGGCAGAAACAGTAGTCTGGAAACAGAGGGGCAGAAACAGGAGGCTGGAAACAGAGGGGGAGAAACATGAGTCTGGAAACAGAGGGGCAGAAACAGGAGTCTGGAAACAGAGGGGGGAAACAGGAGTCTGGAAACAGAGGGGGAGAAAGAGGAGGCTGGAAACAGAGGGGGAGAAAGAGGAGTCTGGAAACAGAGGGGGAGAAACAGGAGGCTGGAAACAGACGGTGAGAATCAGGAGTCAGGAAGCAGAGGGGGAGAAACAGGAGTCTGGAAACAGAGGGGCAGAAACAGGAGTCTGGAAACAGAGGGGCAGAAACAGGAGTCTGGAAACAGAGGGGGAGAAACAGGAGTCTGGAAACAGAGGGGCAGAAACAGGAGTCTGGAAACAGAGGGGCAGAAACTGGAGCCTGGAAACAGAGGGGCAGAAACAGGAGTCTGGAAACAGAGAGGGAGAAACAGGAGTCTGGAAACAGAGAGGCAGAAACAGGAGTCTGGAAACAGAGGGGCAGAAGCAGGAGTCTGGAAACAGAGGGGGAGAAACAGGAGTCTGGAAACAGAGGGGTAGAAACAGGAGTCTGGAAACAGAGGGGCAGAAACAGGAGTCTAGAAACAGATGGTGAGAAACAAGTGTCTGGAAACAGAGGGGCAGAAACAGGATTCTGGAAACAGAGGGGGAGAAACAGGAGTCTGGAAACAGTGGGGGAGAAACAAGAGTCTGGAAACAGAGGGGGAGAAACAGGAGTCTGGAAACAGAGGGGCAGAAACAGGAGTCTGGAAACAGAGGGGGAGAAACAGGAGTCTGGAAACAGAGGGTGAGAAACAGGAGTCTGGAAACAGAGGGGCAGAATCAGGAGGCTGGAAACAGAGGGGGAGAAACAGGAGCCTGGAAACAGAGGGCGAGAAACAGGAGGATGGAAACTGCGGGGCAGAAACAGGAGGCTGGAAACAGAGCGGGAGAAACAGGAGTCTGGAAACCGAGGGAGAGAAACAGGAGGCTGGAAACAGAGGGGCAGAAACAGGAGTCTGGAAACAGAGCGGCAGAAACAGGAGCCTGGAAACAGAGGGGCAGAAACAGGTGTCTGGAAACAGAGGGGGAGAAACAGGAGTCTGGAAACAGAGGGGGAGGAACAGGAGTCTGGAAACAGAGGGTGAGAAACAGGCGTCTGGAAACATAGGGGCAGAAACAGGAGTCTGGAAACAGAGGGGGCGAAGCAGGAGTCTGGAAACAGAGGGGCAGAAACAGTAGTCTGGAAACAGAGGGGCAGAAACAGGAGGCTGGAAACAGAGGGGGAGAAACAGGAGTCTGGAAACAGAGGGGCAGAAACAGGAGTCTGGAAACAGAGGGGGGAAACAGGAGTCTGGAAACAGAGGGGGAGAAAGAGGAGGCTGGAAACAGAGGGGCAGAAACAGGAGCCTGGAAACAGAGTGTGAGAAACAGGAGTCAGGAAAGAGAGGGGGAGAAACAGGAGTCTGGAAGCAGAGGGGGAGAAACAGGAGCCTGGAAACAGAGGGAGAGTAACTGGTGTCTGGAAACAGAGGGTGAGAAACAGGAGTCAGGAAACAGAGGGGCAGAATCAGGAGGGTGGAATCAGAGGGGCAGAAACAAGAGTCTGGAAACAGAGGGGAAGAAACAGGAGTCTGGAAACAGAGGGGGAGAAACAGGAGGCTGGAAACAGAGGGGGAGAAACAGGAGTCTGGAAACTCAGGGTGAGAAACAGGAGTCTGGAAACAGAGGGGAAGAAACAGGAGTCTGGAAACACAGGCGGAGGAACAGGAGTCTGGAAACAGATGGTGAGAAACAGGAGTCTGGAAACAGAGGGGGAGAAACAGGAGTCTGGAAACAGAGGGGGAGAAACAGGAGTCTGGAAACAGAGGGGGAGAAACAGGAGTCTGGAAACAGAGGGGGAGAAACAGAAGTCTGGAAACAGAGGGGCAGAAACAGGAGTCTGGAAACAGAGGGGGAGATACAGGAGTCTGGAAACAGAGGGTGAGAAACAGGAGTCTGGAAATAGAGGGGCAGAAACAGGAGGCTGGAAACAGAGGGGGAGAAACAGGAGTCTGGAAACAGAGGGCGAGAAACAGGAGGTTGGAAACTGAGGGGCAGAAACAGGAGGCTGGAAACAGAGGGGGAGAAACAGGAGTCTGGAAACAGAGGGGGAGAAACAGGAGTCTGGAATCAGAGGGGGAGAAAAAGGAGTCTGGAAACAGAGGGGCAGAAACAGGAGTCAGGAAACAGAGGGGCAGAAACAGGAGTCTGGAAACAGAGGGGGAGAAACAGGAGTCTGGAAACAGAGGGGGAGAAACAGGAGGCTGGAAACAGAGGGACAGAAACAGGTGTCTGGAAACAGAGGGGGAGAAACAGGAGTCTGGAAACAGAGGGGCAGAAACAGGAGTCTGGAAACAGAGGGGGAGAAACAGGAGTCTGGAAACAGAGGGTGAGAAACAGGCGTCTGGAAACAGAGGGGCTGAAACAGGAGCCTGGAAACAGAGGGGGAGAAACAGGAGTCTGGAAACAGAGGGGGAGAATCAGGAGGCTGGAAACAGAGGGGCAGAAAGAGGAGGCTGGAAACAGAGGGGCAGAAACAGGAGCCTGGAAAAAGAGGGTCAGAAACAGGAGTCTGGAAACAGAGGGGGAGAAAGAGGAGTCAGGAAACAGAGGGGGAGAAGCAGGAGTCTGGAAACAGAGGGTGAGAATCAGAAGTCTGGAAGCAGAGGGGGAGAAACAGGAGTCTGGAAACAGAGGGGGAGAAACGGGAGGCTGGAAACAGAGGGGCAGAAACAGGAGGATGGAAACAGGGGGTTGGAAACAGGAGGCTGGAAACAGAGGGGGAGAAACAGGAGTCTGGAAACAGAGGGGGAGTATCAGGAGGCTGGAAACAGAGGGGCAGAAAGAGGAGGCTGGAAACAGAGGGGCAGAAACGGGAGCCTGGAAAAAGAGGGTGAGAAACAGGAGTCTGGAAACAGAGGGGGAGAAAGAGGAGTCTGGAAACAGAGGGGGAGAAACAGGAGTCTGGAAACAGACGGTGAGAATCAGGAGTCAGGAAGCTGAGTGGGAGAAACAGGAGTCTGGAAACAGAGGGGCAGAAACAGGAGTCTGGAAACAGAGGGGGAGAAACAGGAGTCTGGAAGCAGATGGTGAGAAACAGGAGTCTGGAAACAGAGGGGCAGAAACAGGAGTCTGGAAACAGAGGGGGAGAAACAGGAGTCTGGAAACAGAGGGGGAGAAACAGGAGTGTGGAAACAGAGGGGGAGACACAGGAGTCTGGAAACAGAGGGGCAGAAACAGGAGTCTGGAAACAGAGGGGGAGAAACAGGAGTCTGGAAACAGATGGTGAGAAACAGGAGTCTGGAAACAGAGGGGCAGAAACAGGAGTCTGGAAACAGAGGGGGAGAAACAGAAGTCTGGAAACAGAGGGGCAGAATCAGGAGGCTGGAAACAGAGGGGCAGAAACAGGAGTCTGGAAACAGAGTGGAAGAAACAGGAGGCCGGAAACAGATGGGGAGAATCAGGAGGCTGGACACTCAGGGTGAGAAACAGGAGTCTGGAAACAGAGGGGCAGAAACAGGAGTCTGGAATCAGAGGGGGAGGAACAGGAGTCTGGAAACAGAGGGGGAGAAACAGGAGTCTGGAAACAGAGGGGGAGAAACAGGAGTCTGGAAACTGATGGGGAGAAACAGGAGTCTGGAAACAGAGGGGGAGAAACAGGAGTCTGGAAACAGAGGGGGAGAAACAGAAGTCTGGATACAGAGGGGCAGAAACAGGAGTCTGGAAACAGAGGGGGAGAAACAGGAGTCTGGAAACAGAGGGTGAGAAACAGGAGTCTGGAAACAGAGGGGCAGAAACAGGAGGCTGGAAACAGAGGGGGAGAAACAGGAGTCTGGAAACAGAGGGCGACAAACAGGATGTTGGAAACTGAGGGGCCGAAACAGGAGGCTGGAAACAGAGGGGGAGAAACAGGAGTCTGGAAACAGAGGGGGAGAAACAGGAGTCTGGAAACAGAGGGGCAGAAACAGGAGTCTGGAAACAGAGGGGCAGAAACAGGAGCCTGGAAACAGAGGGGCAGAAACAGGAGTCTGGAAACAGAGGGGCAGAAACAGGAGTCTGGAAACAGAGGGGTAGAAACAGGAGGCTGGAAACAGAGGGTGAGAAACAGGAGTCCGGAAACAGACGGGGAGAAACAGGAGTCTGGAAACAGAGGGGGTGAAACAGGTGTCTGGAACCTAGGGTGAGAAACAGGAGTCTGGAAACAGAGGGGCAGAAACAGGAGTCTGGAAACAGAGGGGGAGAAACAGGAGTCTGGAAACAGATGGTGAGAAACAGGAGTCTGGAAACAGAGGGGCAGAAACAGGAGTCTGGAAACAGAGGGGTAGAAACAGGAGTCTGGAAACAGAGGGGGAGAAAAAGGAGTCTGGAAACAGAGGGGGACAAACAGGAGTCTGGAAACAGAGGGGCAGAAACAGGAGTCTGGAAACCGAGGGGCAGAAACAGGAGTCTGGAAACAGAGGGGGCGAAGCAGGAGTCTGGAAACAGTGGGGCAGAAACAGTAGTCTGGATACAGAGGGGCAGAAACAGGAGGCTGGAAACAGAGGGGGAGAAACAGGAGTCTGGAAACAGAGGGGCAGAAACAGGAGTCTGGAAACAGAGGGGGAGAAACAGGAGTCTGGAAACAGAGGGGGAGAAACAGGAGGCTGGAAACAGAGGGGCAGAAAGAGGAGGCTGGAAACAGAGGTGCAGAAACAGGAGCCTGGAAACAGAGTGTGAGAAACAGGAGTCTGGAAACAGAGGGGGAGAAACAGGAGTCTGGAAAGAGAGGGGGAGAAACAGGAGTCAGGAAACAGAGGGTGAGAATCAGGAGCCTGGAAGCAGAGGGGGAGAAACAGGAGTCTTTGAACAGAGGGAGAGAAACAGGAGTCTGGAAACAGAGGGTGAGAAACAGGAGTCTGTTAACAGAGGGGCAGAATCAGGAGGCTGGAAACAGAGGGGCAGAAACAGGAGTCTGGAAACAGAGGGGAAGAAACAGGAGGCTGGAAACAGAGGGGGAGAAACAGGAGGCTGGAAACAGAGGGGGAGAAACAGGAGTCTGGAAACTCAGGGTGAGAAACAGGAGTCTGGAAACAGAGGGGCAGAAACAGGAGTCTGGAAACAGAGGGGGAGGAACAGGAGTCTGGAAACAGAGGGGGAGAAACAGGAGTCTGGAAACAGAGGGGGAGAAACAGGAGTCTGGAAGCAGAGGGGGAGAAACAGAAGTCTGGAAACAGAGGGGCAGAAACAGGAGTCTGGAAACAGAGGGGGAGAAACAGGAGTCTGGAAAAAGAGAGGGAGAAACAGGAGTCTGGAAACAGAGGGGCAGAAACAGGAGTCTGGAAACAGAGGGGATGAAACAGGAGGCTGGAAAAAGAGGGTGAGAAACAGGAGTCTGGAAACAGAGGGGGAGAAACAGGAGTCTGGAAACAGAGGAGGAGAAACAGGAGTCTGGAAACAGAGGGGCAGAAACAGGAGTCTGGAAACAGAGGGTGAGAAACAGGAGTCTGGAAACAAATGGTGAGATACAGGAGTGTGGAAACAGAGGAGCAGAAACAGGAGTCTGGAAACAGAGGGGCAGAATCAGGAGGCTGGAAACAGAGGGTGAGAAACAGGAGGCTGGAAACAGAGGGGGAGAAACAGGAGTCTGGAAACTCTGTGTGAGAAACAGGATTCTGGAAACAGAGGGGCACAAACAGGAGGCTGGAAACAGAGGGGGAGAAACAGGAGTCTGGAAACAGAGGGCGAGAAACAGGAGGTTGGAAACTGAGGGGCAGAAACAGGAGGCTGGAAACAGAGGGGGAGAAACAGGAGGCTGGAAACAGAGGGGGAGAAACAGGAGGCTGGAAACAGAGGGGCAGAAACAGGAGTCTGGAAACAGAGGGGGAGAAACAGGAGTCTGGAAACAGAGGGGGAGAAACAGGAGTCTGTAAACAGAGGGGGAGAAACAGGAGTCTGGAAACAGAGGGGCAGAAACAGGAGTCTGGAAACAGAGGGTGAGAAACAGGAGTCTGGAAACAGAGGGGCAGAAACAGGAGGCTGGAAACAGAGGGGGAGAAACAGGAGTCTGGAAACAGACGGGCAGAAACAGGAGTCTGGAAACAGAGGGCAGAAACAGGAGTCTGGAAACAGAGGGGGAGAAACAGGAGTCTGGAAACAGAGGGGCAGAAACAGGAGTTTGGAAACAGAGGGGGAGAAACAGGAGTCTGGAAACAGAGGGGGAGAAACAGGAGTCTGGAAACAGAGGAGGAGAAACAGGAGTCTGGAAACAGAGGGGCAGAAACAGGAGTCTGGAAACAGAGGGTGAGAAACAGGAGTCTGGAAACAAATGGTGAGAAACAGGAGTGTGGAAACAGCGGAGCAGAAACAGGAGTCTGGAAACAGAGGGGCAGAATCAGGAGGCTGGAAACAGAGGGTGAGAAACAGGAGTCTGGAAACAGTGGGGGAGAAACAGGAGTCTGGAAACTCAGTGTGAGAAACAGGAGTCTGGAAACAGAGGGGCAGAAACAGGAGTCTGGAAACAGAGGGGGAGAAACAGGAGTCTGGAAACAGATGGTGAGAAACAGGAGTCTGGAAACAGAGGGGCAGAAACAGGAGTCTGGAACAGAGGGGGAGAAACAGGAGTCTGGAAACAGAGGGGGAGAAACAGGAGTCTGGAAACAGAGGGGCAGAAACAGGAGTCTGGAAACAGAGGGGGAGAAACAGTAGTCTGGAAACAGAGGGGGAGAAACAGGAGTCTGGAAACAGCGGGGCAGAAACAGGAGGCTGGAAACAGTGGGGGAGAAACAGGAGTCTGGAAACAGAGGAGGAGAAACAGGAGTCTGGAAACAGAGGGGCAGAAACAGGAGTCTGGAAACAAATGGTGAGAAACAGGAGTGTGGAAACAGAGGGGCAGAAACAGGAGTCTGGAAACAGAGGGGCAGAATCAGGAGGCTGGAAACAGAGGGTGAGAAACAGGAGGCTGGAAACAGAGGGGGAGAAACAGGAGTCTGGAAACTCAGTGTGAGAAACAGGAGTCTGGAAACAGAGGGGCAGAAACAGGAGTCTGGAAACAGAGGGGGAGAAACAGGAGTCTGGATACAGATGGTGAGAAACAGGAGTCTGGAAACAGAGGGGCAGAAACAGGAGTCTGGAAACAGAGGGGCAGAAACAGGAGTCTGGAAACAGAGGGGGAGAAACAGGATTCTGTAAACAGAGGGGGAGAATCAGGAGTCTGGAAACAGAGGGGCAGAAACAGGAGTCTGGAAACAGAGGGTGAGAAACAGGAGTCTGGAAACAGAGGGGCAGAAACAGGAGGCTGGAAACAGAGGGGGAGAAACAGGAGTCTGGAAACAGACGGGCAGACACAGGAGTCTGGAAACAGAGGGCAGAAACAGGAGTCTGGAAACAGAGGGGGAGAAACAGGAGTCTGGAAACAGAGGGGCAGAAACAGGAGTTTGGAAACAGAGTGGGATGAACAGGAGTCTGGAAACAGAGTGGGAGAAACAGGAGTCTGGAAACAGAGGGTGAGAAACAGGAGTCTGGAAACAGAGGGGCAGAAACAGGAGTCTGGAAACAGAGGGTGAGAAACAGGAGTCTGGAAACAAATGGTGAGAAACAGGAGTGTGGAAACAGAGGGGCAGAAACAGGAGTCTGGAAACAGAGGGGCAGAATCAGGAGGCTGGAAACAGAGGGTGAGAAACAGGAGGCTGGAAACAGAGGGGGAGAAACAGGAGTATGGAAACAGAGGGGCAGAAACAGGAGTCTGGAAACAGAGGGGGAGAAACTGGAGTCTGGAAACAGATGGAGAGAAACAGGAGTCTGGAAACAGAGGGGCAGAAACAGGAGTCTGGAACAGAGGGGGAGAAACAGGAGTCTGGAAACAGAGGGGGAGAAACAGGAGTCTGGAAACAGAGGGGCAGAAACAGGAGTCTGGAAACAGAGGGGGAGAAACAGTAGTCTGGAAACAGAGGGGGAGAAACAGGAGGCTGGAAACAGAGGGGCAGAAACAGGAGTCTGGAAATAGAGGGGCAGAAACAGGAGGCTGGAAACAGAGGGGCAGAAACAGGAGTCTGGAAACAGAGGGGGAGAAACAGGAGTCTGGAAAGAGAGGGGGAGAAACAGGAGTCTGGAAGCAGAGGGGCAGAAACAGGAGTCTGGAAACAGAGGGTGAGAATCAGGAGTCTGGAAGCAGAGGGGGAGAAACAGGAGTCTGGAAACAGAGGGGGAGAAACAGGATTCTGGAAACAGAGGGTGAGAAACAGGAGTCTGGAAACAGAGGGGCAGAAACAGGAGGCTGGAAACAGAGGGGGAGAAACAGGAGTCTGGAAACAGAGGGCGAGAAACAGGAGGTTGGAAACTGAGGGGCAGAAACAGCATGCTGGAAACAGAGGGGGAGAAACACGATTCTGGAAACAGAGGGGGAGAAACAGGAGGCTGGAAACAGAGGGGCAGAAACAGGAGTCTGGAAACAGAGGGGCAGATACAGGAGCCTGGAAACAGAGGGGCAGAAACAGGAGTCTGGAAACAGGGGGGGAGAAACAGGAGTCTGGAAACAGAGGGGGAGAAACAGGAGTCTGGAAACAGAGGGGGAGAAACAGGGGTCTAGAAACAGAGGGGGAGAAACAGGAGTCTGGAAACAGAGGGGCAGAAACAGGAGACTGGAAACAGAGGGGGAGAAACAGGAGGCTGGAAACAGAGGGGCAGAAACAGGAGTCTGGAAATAGAGGGGCAGAAACAGGAGCCTGGAAACAGAGGGGCAGAAACAGGAGCCTGGAAACTGAGGGGCAGAAACAGGAGTGTGGAACCAGTCGGGGAGAAACAGGAGGCTGGATACAGAGGGGCAGAATCAGGAGGCTGGAAACAGAGGGGGAGAAACAGGAGTCTGGAAACTCAGGGTGAGAAACAGGAGTCTGGAAACAGAGGGGCAGAAACAGGAGTCTGGAAACAGAGGGGGAGAAACAGTAGTCTGGAAACAGAGGGTGAGAAACAGGAGTCTGGAAACAGCGGGGCAGAAACAGGAGGCTGGAAACAGAGGGGGAGAAACAGGATTCTGGAAACAGAGGAGGAGAAACAGGAGTCTGGAAACAGAGGGGCAGAAACAGGAGTCTGGAAACAAATGGTGAGAAACAGGAGTGTGGAAACAGAGGGGCAGAAACAGGAGTCTGGAAACAGAGGGGCAGAATCAGGAGGCTGGAAACAGAGGGGGAGAAACAGGAGTCTGGATACAGATGGTGAGAAACAGGAGTCTGGAAACAGAGGGGCAGAAACAGGAGTCTGGAACAGAGGGGGAGAAACAGGAGGCTGGAAACAGAGGGGCAGAAACAGGAGTCTGGAAACAGAGGGGCAGAAACAGGAGTCTGGAAACAGAGGGGGAGAAACAGGATTCTGTAAACAGAGGGGGAGAATCAGGAGTCTGGAAACAGAGGGGCAGAAACAGGAGTCTGGAAACAGAGGGTGAGAAACAGGAGTCTGGAAACAGAGGGGCAGAAACAGGAGGCTGGAAACAGAGGGGGAGAAACAGGAGTCTGGAAACAGACGGGCAGAAACAGGAGTCTGGAAACAGAGGGGGAGAAACAGGAGTCTGGAAACTCAGTGTGAGAAACAGGAGTCTGGAAACAGAGGGGCAGAAACAGGAGTCTGGAAACAGAGGGGGAGAAACAGGAGTCTGGATACAGATGGTGAGAAACAGGAGTCTGGAAACAGAGGGGCAGAAACAGGAGTCTGGAACAGAGGGGGAGAAACAGGAGGCTGGAAACAGAGGGGCAGAAACAGGAGTCTGGAAACAGAGGGGCAGAAACAGGAGTCTGGAAACAGAGGGGGAGAAACAGGATTCTGTAAACAGAGGGGGAGAATCAGGAGTCTGGAAACAGAGGGGCAGAAACAGGAGTCTGGAAACAGAGGGTGAGAAACAGGAGTCTGGAAACAGAGGGGCAGAAACAGGAGGCTGGAAACAGAGGGGGAGAAACAGGAGTCTGGAAACAGACGGGCAGAAACAGGAGTCTGGAAACAGAGGGCAGAAACAGGAGTCTGGAAACAGAGGGGGAGAAACAGGAGTTTGGAAACAGAGGGGCAGAAACAGGAGTTTGGAAACAGAGTGGGATGAACAGGAGTCTGGAAACAGAGTGGGAGAAACAGGAGTCTGGAAACAGAGGGTGAGAAACAGGAGTCTGGAAACAGAGGGGCAGAAACAGGAGTCTGGAAACAGAGGGGGAGAAACAGGAGTCTGGAAACAAATGGTGAGAAACAGGAGTGTGGAAACAGAGGGGCAGAAACAGGAGTCTGGAAACAGAGGGGCAGAATCAGGAGGTTGGAAACTGAGGGTGAGAAACAGGAGGCTGGAAACAGAGGGGCAGAAACAGGAGTCTGGAAACAGAGGGGGAGAAACTGGAGTCTGGAAACCGATGGAGAGAAACAGGAGTCTGGAAACAGAGGGGCAGAAACAGTAGTCTGGAAACAGAGGGGGAGAAACAGGAATCTGGAAACAGGGGGGCAGAAACAGGAGTCTGGAAACAGAGGGGGAGAAACAGTAGTCTGGAAACAGAGGGTGAGAAACAGGAGTCTGGAAACAGCGGGGCAGAAACAGGAGGCTGGAAACAGAGGGGGAGAAACAGGAGTCTGGAAACAGAGGGCGAGAAACAGGAGGTTGGAAACTGAGGGGCAGAAACAGGAGGCTGGAAACAGAGGGGGAGAAACAGGAGTCTGGAAACAGAGGGGGAGAAACAGGAGGCTGGAAACAGAGGGGCAGAAACAGGAGTCTGGAAATAGAGGGGCAGAAACAGGAGCCTGGAAACAGAGGGGCAGAAACAGGAGTCTGGAAACAGAGGGGGAGAAACAGGAGTCTGGAAAGAGAGGGGGAGAAACAGGAGTCTGGAAGCAGAGGGGCAGAAACAGGAGTCTGGAAACAGAGGGTGAGAATCAGGAGTCTGGAAGCAGAGGGGGAGAAACAGGAGTCTGGAAACAGAGGGGGAGAAACAGGATTCTGGAAAGAGAGGGTGAGAAACAGGAGTCTGGAAACAGGGGGGCAGAAACAGGAGGCTGGAAACAGAGGGGGAGAAACAGGAGTCTGGAAACAGAGGGCGAGAAACAGGAGGTTGGAAACTGAGGGGCAGAAACAGGATGCAGGAAACAGAGGGGGAGAAACACGATTCTGGAAACAGAGGGGGAGAAACAGGAGGCTGGAAACAGAGGGGCAGAAACAGGAGTCTGGAAACAGAGGGGCAGATAGAGGAGCCTGGAAACAGAGGGGCAGAAACAGGAGTCTGGAAACAGGGGGGGAGAAACAGGAGTCTGGAAACAGAGAGGCAGAAACAGGAGTCTGGAAACAGAGGGGCAGAAACAGGAGTCTGGAAACAGAGGGGGGAAACAGGAGTCTGGAAACAGAGGGGGAGAAACAGGGGTCTAGAAACAGAGGGGGAGAAACAGGAGTCTGGAAACAGAGGGGCAGAAACAGGAGACTGGAAACAGAGGGGGAGAAACAGGAGGCTGGAAACAGAGGGGCAGAAACAGGAGCCTGGAAACAGAGGGGCAGAAACAGGAGCCTGGAAACAGAGGGGCAGAAACAGGAGTCTGGAAACTGAGGGGCAGAAACAGGAGTGTGGAACCAGTCGGGGAGAAACAGGAGGCTGGATACAGAGGGGCAGAATCAGGAGGCTGGAAACAGAGGGGGAGAAACAGGAGTCTGGAAACTCAGGGTGAGAAACAGGAGTCTGGAAACAGAGGGGCAGAAACAGGAGTCTGGAAACAGAGGGGGAGAAACAGGACTCTGGAAACAAATGGTGAGAAACAGGAGTCTGGAAACAGAGGGGCAGAAACAGGAGTCTGGAAACAGAGGGGGAGAAACAGGAGTCTGGAAACTGAAGGGGAGAAACAGGAGTCTGGAAACAGTGGGGCATAAACAGGAGTCTGGAAACAGAGGGGGAGAAACAGGAGGCTGGAAACAGAGGGTGAGAAACAGGATTCTAGAAACAGAGGGGCAGAAACAGGAGTCTGGAAACAGAGGGTGAGAAACAGGCGTCTGGAAACAGAGGGGCAGAAACAGGAGTCTGGAAACAGAGGGGCAGAAACAGTTGTCTGGAAACAGAGGGTGAGAAACTGGAGTCTGGAAATAGAGGGGGCGAAACAGGAGTCTGGAAACAGAGGGGGCGGAACAGGAGTCTGGAAACAGAGGGTGAGAAATAGGAGTTTGGAAACAGAGGGGGAGAAACAGGAGTCTGGAAACAGAGGGGGAGAAACAGGAGTCTGGAAACAGAGGGTGAGAAACAGGAGTCTGGAAACAGAGGGGCAGAATCAGGAGGCTGGAAACAGAGGGGCAGAAACAGGAGTCTGGAAACAGAGGGGGGGGAAACAGGAGTCTGGAAACAGAGGGGCAGAAACAGGAGTCTGGAAACAGGGGGAGAAGCAGGAGTCTGGAAACAGAGGGTGAGAAACAGGCGTCTGGAAACAGAGGGGCAGAAACAGGAGTCTGGAAACAGAGGGGGAGAAACAGGAGTCTGGAAACAGATGGGCAGAACCAGGAGTCTGGAAACAGAGGGGCAGAATCAGGAGTCTGGAAACAGAGGGGCAGAAACAGGAGCCTGGAAACAGAGGTTGATAAACAGGAGTCTGGAAACAGCGTTGCAAAAACAGGAGTCAGGAAACAGAGGGGGAGGAACAGGAGTCTGGAAACAGAGGGTGAGAAACAGGCGTCTGGAAACAGAGGGGCAGAAACAGGAGTCTGGAAACAGAGGGGGAGAAACAGGAGTCTGGAAACAGAGAGGCAGAAACAGGAGTCTGGAAACAGAGGGGCAGAAACAGGAGTCTGGAAACAGAGGGGGAGGAACAGGAGTCTGGAAACAGAGGGGGAGAAACAGGAGGTTGGAAACAGAGGGGCAGAAACAGGAGGCTGGAAACAGAGGGGGAGAAACAGGAGTCTGGAAACAGAGGGGGAGAAACAGGAGTCTGGAAACAGAGAGGGAGAAACAGGAGTCTGGAAACAGAGGGGCAGAAACAGGAGTCTGGAAACAGAGGGGGAGAAACAGGAGTCTGGAAACAGAGGGAGAGAAACAGGAGTCTGGAAACAGTGGGGCAGTAACAGGAGGCTGGAAACAGAGGGGGAGAAACAGGAGTCTGGAAACAGAGGGGGAGAAACAGGAGGTTGGAAACTGAGGGGCAGAAACAGGATGCTGGAAACAGAGGGGGAGAAACAGGAGTCTGGAAACAGAGGGGCAGAAACAGCAGTCTGGAAACAGAGGGGGAGAAACAGGAGTCTGGAAACAGAGGGGGAGGAACAGGAGTCTGGAAACAGAGGGTGAGAAACAGGCGTCTGGAAACAGAGGGGCAGAAACAGGAGTCTGGAAACAGAGGGGCAGGAACAGGAGTCTGGAAACAGAGGGGGAGAAACAGGAGTCTGGAAACAGAAGGTGAGAAACAGGCGTCTGGAAACAGAGGGGCAGAAACAGGAGTCTGGAAACAGAGGGGCAGAAACAGGTGTCTGGAAACAGAGGGGGAGAAACAGGAGTCTGGAAACAGAGGGGGAGAAACAGGAGTCTGGAAACAGAGGGGGCGAAACAGGAGTCTGGAAACAGAGAGGCAGAAACAGGAGTCTGGAAACAGAGGGGCAGAAACAGGAGTCTGGAAACAGAAGGGGAGAAACAGGAGTCTGGAAACAGAGGGGCAGAAACAGGAGTCTGGAAACAGAGGGGGAGAAACAGGATTCTGGATACAGAGGGGCAGAAACAGGAGGCTGGAAACAGACGGGGAGAAAAAGGAGTCTGGAAACAAATAGCGAGAAACAGGAGTCTGGAAACAGAGAGGCAGAAACAGTAGTCTGCAAACAGAGGGGCAGAAACAGGAGTCTGGAAACAGAGGGGGAGAAACAGGAGTCTGGAAACACAGGGTGAGAAACAGGCGTCTGGAAACAGAGGGGCAGAATCAGGAGTCTGTTAACAGAGGGGCAGAAACAGGAGTGTGGAAACAGAGGGGCAGAAACAGGAGTCTGGAAACAGAGGGGGAGAAACAGGAGTCTGGAAACAGAGGGCGAGAAACAGGAGGTTGGAAACAGAGGGGCAGACGCAGGAGGCTGGAAACAGAGGGGGAGAAACAGGAGTCTGGGAACAGTGGGGGAGAAACAGGAGGCTGGAAACAGAGGGGCAGAAACAGGAGGCTGGGAACAGAGGGGCAGGAACAGGAGGCTGGAAACAGAGGGGGAGAAACAGGAGTCTGGAAAGAGAGGGGTAGAAACAGGAGTCTGGAAACAGAGGGGCAGAAAGAGGAGGCTGGAATCAGAGGGGCAGAAAGAGGAGCCTGGAAACAGAGGGTGAGAAACAGGAATCTGGAAACAGAGGGTGAGAAACAGGAGTCTGGAAACAGAGAGGCAGAAACAGGAGTCTGGAAACCGGGGGTTCAGAAACAGGAGTCTGGAAACAGAGGGGGAGAAACAGGAGTCTGGAAGCAGAGGGTGAGAAACAGGCGTCTGGAAACAGAGGGGCTGAAACAGGAGTCTGGAAACAGAGGGGGAGAAACAGGAGTCTGGAAACAGAGGGGCAGAAACAGGAGTCTGGAAACAGAGGGGCAGAAACAGGAGGCTGGAAACAGATGGGGAGAAACAGGAGTCTGGAAACAGAGGGGGAGAAACAGGAGACTGGAAACAGAGGGTGAGAAACAGGAGTCTGGAAACAGAGGGGCAGAAACAGGAGTCTGGAAACAGAGGGTGAGAAACAGGCGTCTGGAAACAGAGGGGCAGAAACAGGAGTCTGGAAACAGAGGGGCAGAAACAGTTGTCTGGAAACAGAGGGTGAGAAACAGGAGTCTGGAAACAAAGGGGGAGAAACAGGAGTCTGGAAACAGAGGGTGAGAAATAGGAGTCTGGATACAGGGGGAGAAACAGGAGTCTGGAAAAAGAGGGGGAGAAACAGGAGTCTGGAAACAGAGGTTGAGAAACAGGAGTCTGGAAACAGAGGGGCAGAATCAGGAGGCTGGAAACAGAGGGGCAGAAACAGGAGTCTGGAAACACAGGGTGAGAAACAGGAGCCTGGAAACAGAGTGGGGGGAAACAGGAGTCTGGAAACAGAGGGGCAGAAACAGGAGTCTGGAAACAGAGGGGGAGAAACAGGAGTCTGGAAACACATGGTGAGAAACAGGCGTCTGGAAACAGAGGGGCAGGAACAGGAGTCTGGAAACAGAGGTGGCGAAGCAGGAGTCTGCAAACAGAGGGGCAGAAACAGGAGTCTGGAAACAGAGGGGCAGAAACAGGAGGCTGGAAACAGAGGGGAAGAAACAGGAGTCTGGAAACAGAGGGGCAGAAACAGGAGGCTGGAAACAGAGGGGCAGAAACAGGAGGCTGGAAACAGAGCGGCAGAAAGAGGAGGCTGGAAACAGAGGGGCAGAAACAGGAGCCTGGAAACAGAGGGTGAGAAACAGGAGTCTGGAAACAGAGGGGGAGAAACAGGACTCCGGAAACAGAGGGGGAGAAACAGGAGTCTGGAAAGAGAGAGTGAGAAACAGGAGTCTGGAAGCAGAGGGGGAGAAACAGGAGTCTGGAAACATAGGGGGAGAAACAGGAGTCTGGAAACAGAGGGTGAGAAACAGGAGGCTGGAAACAGAGGGGCAGAAAGAGGAGGCTGGAAACAGAGGGGCAGAAAGAGGAGTGAGGAAACAGAGGGGGAGAAACAGGAGTCTGGAAACAGACGGGGAGAAACAGGAGTCTGCAAACAGAGGGTGAGACACAGGACTCTGGAAACAGAGGAGCAGAAACAGCAGTCTGGAAACAGAGGGGGAGAAACAGGAGTCTGGAAACAGAGGGGGAGAAACAGGAGTCTGGAAACAGAGGGGCAGAAACAGGAGTCTGGAAACAGAGGGGCAGAAACAGGAGGCTGGAAACAGAGGGGGAGAAACAGGAGTCTGGAAACAGAGGGGCAGAAACAGGAGTCTGGAAACAGAGGGGGAGAAACAGGAGTCTGGAAACAGAGGGGGAGAAACAGGAGGCTGGAAACAGAGGGGCAGAAAGAGGAGGCTGGAAACAGAGGGGCAGAAAGAGGAGCCTGGAAACAGAGGGTGAGAAACAGGAGTCTGGAAACAGAGGGTGAGAAACAGGAGTCTGGAAACAGAGAGGCAGAAACAGGAGTCTGGAAACCGGGGGTTCAGAAACAGGAGTCTGGAAACAGAGGGGGAGAAACAGGAGTCTGGAAGCAGAGGGTGAGAAACAGGCGTCTGGAAACAGAGGGGCAGAAACAGGAGTCTGGAAACAGAGGGGGAGAAACAGGAGTCTGGAAACAGAGGGGCAGAAACAGGAGTCTGGAAACAGAGGGG
Source organism: Carcharhinus amblyrhynchos (assembly GCF_965287045.1). Classification (NCBI taxonomy): domain Eukaryota; kingdom Metazoa; phylum Chordata; class Chondrichthyes; order Carcharhiniformes; family Carcharhinidae; genus Carcharhinus; species Carcharhinus amblyrhynchos. Next base: position 87,538 of record NW_027650173.1, on the reverse strand, counting down.
AAGAAACAGGAGGCTGGAAACAGAGGGTGAGAAACAGGAGGCTGGATACAGAGGGGCAGAAACAGGAGGCTGGAAACAGAGGGGGAGAAACAAGAATCTGGAAACTGAGGGTGAGAAACAGGAGTCTGGAAACAAAGGGGCAGAAACAGGAGTCTGGAAACAGAGGGGGAGAAACAGGACTCTGGAAACAAATGGTGAGAAACAGGAGTCTGGAAACAGAGGGGCAGAAACAGGAGTCTGGAAACAGAGGGGGAGAAACAGGAGACTGGAAACAGAGGGGGAGAAACAGGAGTCTGCAAACAGAGGGGGAGAAACAGGAGTCTGGGAACAGAGGGGGCGAAACAGGAGTCTGGAATCAGGGGGTGAGACACAGGACTCTGGAAACAGAGGAGCAGAAACAGCAGTCTGGAAACAGAGGGGGAGAAACAGGAGTCTGGAAACAGAGGGGGAGAAGCAGGAGTCTGGAAACAGAGGGGGAGAAACAGGAGTCTGGAATCAGGGGGTGAGAAACAGTCGACTGGAAACAGAGGAGCAGAATCAGGAGGCTGGAAACAGAGGGGCAGAAGCAGGAGTCTGGAAACAGAGGGTGAGAAACAGGTGTCTGGAAACAGAGAGGAAGAAACAGGAGTCTGGAAACAGAGGGGCAGGAACAGGAGTCTGGAAACAGTGGGGGAGAAACAGGAGTCTGGAAACAGAGGGCGAGAAACAGGAGGTTGGAAACAGAGGGGCAGACGCAGGAGGCTGGAAACAGAGGGGGAGAAACAGGAGTCTGGGAACAGTGGGGGAGAAACAGGAGGCTGGAAACAGAGGGGCAGAAACAGGAGGCTGGGAACAGAGGGGCAGGAACAGGAGGCTGGAAACAGAGGGGGAGAAACAGGAGTCTGGAAAGAGAGGGGTAGAAACAGGAGTCTGGAAACAGAGGGGCAGAAAGAGGAGGCTGGAATCAGAGGGGCAGAAAGAGGAGCCTGGAAACAGAGGGTGAGAAACAGGAATCTGGAAACAGAGGGTGAGAAACAGGAGTCTGGAAACAGAGAGGCAGAAACAGGAGTCTGGAAACCGGGGGTTCAGAAACAGGAGTCTGGAAACAGAGGGGGAGAAACAGGAGTCTGGAAGCAGAGGGTGAGAAACAGGCGTCTGGAAACAGAGGGGCTGAAACAGGAGTCTGGAAACAGAGGGGGAGAAACAGGAGTCTGGAAACAGAGGGGCAGAAACAGGAGTCTGGAAACAGAGGGGCAGAAACAGGAGGCTGGAAACAGAGGGGGAGAAACAGGAGTCTGGAAACAGAGGGGGAGAAACAGGAGACTGGAAACAGAGGGTGAGAAACAGGAGTCTGGAAACAGAGGGGCAGAAACAGGAGTCTGGAAACAGAGGGTGAGAAACAGGCGTCTGGAAACAGAGGGGCAGAAACAGGAGTCTGGAAACAGAGGGGCAGAAACAGTTGTCTGGAAACAGAGGGTGAGAAACAGGAGTCTGGAAACAAAGGGGGAGAAACAGGAGTCTGGAAACAGAGGGTGAGAAATAGGAGTCTGGATACAGGGGGAGAAACAGGAGTCTGGAAAAAGAGGGGGAGAAACAGGAGTCTGGAAACAGAGGTTGAGAAACAGGAGTCTGGAAACAGAGGGGCAGAATCAGGAGGCTGGAAACAGAGGGGCAGAAACAGGAGTCTGGAAACACAGGGTGAGAAACAGGAGTCTGGAAACAGAGTGGGGGGAAACAGGAGTCTGGAAACAGAGGGGCAGAAACAGGAGTCTGGAAACAGAGGGGGAGAAACAGGAGTCTGGAAACACATGGTGAGAAACAGGCGTCTGGAAACAGAGGGGCAGGAACAGGAGTCTGGAAACAGAGGTGGCGAAGCAGGAGTCTGCAAACAGAGGGGCAGAAACAGGAGTCTGGAAACAGAGGGGCAGAAACAGGAGGCTGGAATCAGAGGGGAAGAAACAGGAGTCTGGAAACAGAGGGGCAGAAACAGGAGGCTGGAAACAGAGGGGCAGAAACAGGAGGCTGGAAACAGAGCGGCAGAAAGAGGAGGCTGGAAACAGAGGGGCAGAAACAGGAGCCTGGAAACAGAGGGTGAGAAACAGGAGTCTGGAAACAGAGGGGGAGAAACAGGACTCCGGAAACAGAGGGGGAGAAACAGGAGTCTGGAAAGAGAGAGTGAGAAACAGGAGTCTGGAAGCAGAGGGGGAGAAACAGGAGTCTGGAAACATAGGGGGAGAAACAGGAGTCTGGAAACAGAGGGTGAGAAACAGGAGGCTGGAAACAGAGGGGCAGAAAGAGGAGGCTGGAAACAGAGGGGCAGAAAGAGGAGTGAGGAAACAGAGGGGGAGAAACAGGAGTCTGGAAACAGACGGGGAGAAACAGGAGTCTGCAACAGAGGGTGAGACACAGGACTCTGGAAACAGAGGAGCAGAAACAGCAGTCTGGAAACAGAGGGGGAGAAACAGGAGTCTGGAAACAGAGGGGGAGAAACAGGAGTCTGGAAACAGAGGGGCAGAAACAGGAGTCTGGAAACAGAGGGGCAGAAACAGGAGGCTGCAAACAGAGGGGGAGAAACAGGAGTCTGGAAACAGAGGGGCAGAAACAGGAGTCTGGAAACAGAGGGGGAGAAACAGGAGTCTGGAAACAGAGGGGGAGAAACAGGAGGCTGGAAACAGAGGGGCAGAAAGAGGAGGCTGGAAACAGAGGGGCAGAAAGAGGAGCCTGGAAACAGAGGGTGAGAAACAGGAGTCTGGAAACAGAGGGTGAGAAACAGGAGTCTGGAAACAGAGAGGCAGAAACAGGAGTCTGGAAACCGGGGGTTCAGAAACAGGAGTCTGGAAACAGAGGGGCAGAAACAGGAGTCTGGAAACAGAGGGGGAGAAACAGGAGTCTGGAAACAGAGGGGCAGAAACAGGAGTCTGGAAACAGAGGGGAAGAAACAGGAGGCTGGAAACAGAGGGTGAGAAACAGGAGGCTGGATACAGAGGGGCAGAAACAGGAGGCTGGAAACAGAGGGGGAGAAACAGGAATCTGGAAACTGAGGGTGAGAAACAGGAGTCTGGAAACAAAGAGGAAGAAACAGGAGTCTGGAAACAGAGGGGGAGAAACAGGACTCTGGAAACAAATGGTGAGAAACAGGAGTCTGGAAACAGAGGGGCAGAAACAGGAGTCTGGAAACAGAGGGGGAGAAACAGGAGACTGGAAACAGAGGGGGAGAAACAGGAGTCTGCAAACAGAGGGGGAGAAACAGGAGTCTGGGAACAGAGGGGGCGAAACAGGAGTCTGGAATCAGGGGGTGAGACACAGGACTCTGGAAACAGAGGAGCAGAAACAGCAGTCTGGAAACAGAGGGGGAGAAACAGGAGTCTGGAAACAGAGGGGGAGAAGCAGGAGTCTGGAAACAGAGGGGGAGAAACAGGAGTCTGGAATCAGGGGGTGAGAAACAGTCGACTGGAAACAGAGGAGCAGAATCAGGAGGCTGGAAACAGAGGGGCAGAAGCAGGAGTCTGGAAACAGAGGGTGAGAAACAGGTGTCTGGAAACAGAGAGGAAGAAACAGGAGTCTGGAAACAGAGGGGCAGGAACAGGAGTCTGGAAACAGAGGGGGAGAAACAGGAGTCTGGATACAGAAGGTGAGAAACAGGCGTCTGGAAACAGAGGGGCAGAAACAGGAGTCTGGAAACAGAGGGGCAGAAACAGGTGTCTGGAAACAGAGGGTGAGAAACATTAGTCTGGAAACAGAGGGGGAGAAACAGGAGTCTGGAAACAGAGGGGGCGAAACAGGAGTCTGGAAACAGAGAGGCAGAAACAGGAGTCTGGAAACAGAGGGGCAGAAACAGGAGTCTGGAAACAGAAGGGGAGAAACAGGAGTCTGGAAACAGAGGGGCAGAAACAGGAGTCTGGAAACAGAGGGGGAGAAACAGGAGGCTGGATACAGAGGGGCAGAAACAGGAGGCTGGAAACAGACGGGGAGAAACAGGAGTCTGGAAACAAATAGCGAGAAACAGGAGTCTGGAAACAGAGGGGCAGAAACAGGAGTCTGAAACAGAGGGGGAGAAACAGGAGTCTGGAAACAGAGGGGGAGAAACAGGAGTCTGGAAACAGAGGGGGACAAACAGGTGTCTGGAAACAGAGGAGCAGAATCTGGAGTCTGGAAACAGAGGGGCAGAAACAGGAGTCTGGAAACAGAGGGTGAGAAACAGGAGTCTGGAAACAGAGAGGCAGAAACAGTAGTCTGCAAACAGAGGGGCAGAAACAGGAGTCTGGAAACAGAGGGGGAGAAACAGGAGTCTGGAAACACAGGGTGAGAAACAGGCGTCTGGAAACAGAGGGCAGAATCAGGAGTCTGTTAACAGAGGGGCAGAAACAGGAGTGTGGAAACAGAGGGGCAGAAACAGGAGTCTGGAAACAGAGGGGGAGAAATAGGAGTCTGGAAACAGAGGGCGAGAAACAGGAGGTTGGAAACAGAGGGGCAGACGCAGGAGGCTGGAAACAGAGGGGGAGAAACAGGAGTCTGGGAACAGTGGGGGAGAAACAGGAGGCTGGAAACAGAGGGGCAGAAACAGGAGGCTGGGAACAGAGGGGCAGGAACAGGAGGCTGGAAACAGAGGGGGAGAAACAGGAGTCTGGAAACAGAGGGGTAGAAACAGGAGTCTGGAAACAGAGGGGCAGAAAGAGGAGGCTGGAATCAGAGGGGCAGTAAGAGGAGCCTGGAAACAGAGGGTGAGAAACAGGAATCTGGAAACAGAGGGTGAGAAACAGGAGTCTGGAAACAGAGAGGCAGATACAGGAGTCTGGAAACCGGTTGTTCAGAAACAGGAGTCTGGAAATAGAGGGGGAGAAACAGGAGTCTGGAAGCAGAGGGTGAGAAACAGGCGTCTGGAAACAGAGGGGCTGAAACAGGAGTCTGGAAACAGAGGGGGAGAAACAGGAGTCTGGAAACAGACGGGCAGAAACAGGAGTCTGGAAACAGAGGGGCAGAAACAGGAGGCTGGAAACAGAGGGGGAGAAACAGGAGTCTGGAAACAGAGGGGGAGAAACAGGAGACTGGAAACAGAGGGTGAGAAACAGGAGTCTGGAAACAGAGGGGCAGAAACAGGAGTCTGGAAACAGAGGATGAGAAACAGGCGTCTGGAAACAGAGGGGCAGAAACAGGAGTCTGGAAACAGAGGGGCAGAAACAGTTGTCTGGAAACAGAGGGTGAGAAACAGGAGTCTGGAAACAAAGGGGGAGAAACAGGAGTCTGGAAACAGATGGTGAGAAACAGGAGTCTGGAAACAGAGGGGCAGAAACAGGAGTCTGAAACAGAGGGGGAGAAACAGGAGTCTGGAAACAGAGGGGGAGAAACAGGAGTCTGGAAACAGAGGGGGACAAACAGGTGTCTGGAAACAGAGGAGCAGAATCTGGAGTCTGGAAACAGAGGGGCAGAAACAGGAGTCTGGAAACAGAGGGTGAGAAACAGGAGTCTGGAAACAGAGAGGCAGAAACAGTAGTCTGCAAACAGAGGGGCAGAAACAGGAGTCTGGAAACAGAGGGGGAGAAACAGGAGTCTGGAAACACAGGGTGAGAAACAGGCGTCTGGAAACAGAGGGGCAGAATCAGGAGTCTGTTAACAGAGGGGCAGAAACAGGAGTGTGGAAACAGAGGGGCAGAAACAGGAGTCTGGAAACAGAGGGGGAGAAATAGGAGTCTGGAAACAGAGGGCGAGAAACAGGAGGTTGGAAACAGAGGGGCAGACGCAGGAGGCTGGAAACAGAGGGGGAGAAACAGGAGTCTGGGAACAGTGGGGGAGAAACAGGAGGCTGGAAACAGAGGGGCAGAAACAGGAGGCTGGGAACAGAGGGGCAGGAACAGGAGGCTGGAAACAGAGGGGGAGAAACAGGAGTCTGGAAACAGAGGGGTAGAAACAGGAGTCTGGAAACAGAGGGGCAGAAAGAGGAGGCTGGAATCAGAGGGGCAGAAAGAGGAGCCTGGAAACAGAGGGTGAGAAACAGGAATCTGGAAACAGAGGGTGAGAAACAGGAGTCTGGAAACAGAGAGGCAGATACAGGAGTCTGGAAACCGGTTGTTCAGAAACAGGAGTCTGGAAATAGAGGGGGAGAAACAGGAGTCTGGAAGCAGAGGGTGAGAAACAGGCGTCTGGAAACAGAGGGGCTGAAACAGGAGTCTGGAAACAGAGGGGGAGAAACAGGAGTCTGGAAACAGAGGGGCAGAAACAGGAGTCTGGAAACAGAGGGGTAGAAACAGGAGTCTGGAAACAGAGGGGCAGAAAGAGGAGGCTGGAATCAGAGGGGCAGAAAGAGGAGCCTGGAAACAGAGGGTGAGAAACAGGAATCTGGAAACAGAGGGTGAGAAACAGGAGTCTGGAAACAGAGAGGCAGATACAGGAGTCTGGAAACCGGTTGTTCAGAAACAGGAGTCTGGAAATAGAGGGGGAGAAACAGGAGTCTGGAAGCAGAGGGTGAGAAACAGGCGTCTGGAAACAGAGGGGCTGAAACAGGAGTCTGGAAACAGAGGGGGAGAAACAGGAGTCTGGAAACAGAGGGGCAGAAACAGGAGTCTGGAAACAGAGGGGCAGAAACAGGAGGCTGGAAACAGAGGGGGAGAAACAGGAGTCTGGAAACAGAGGGGGAGAAACAGGAGACTGGAAACAGAGGGTGAGAAACAGGAGTCTGGAAACAGAGGGGCAGAAACAGGAGTCTGGAAACAGAGGGTGAGAAACAGGCGTCTGGAAACAGAGGGGCAGAAACAGGAGTCTGGAAACAGAGGGGCAGAAACAGTTGTCTGGAAACAGAGGGTGAGAAACAGGAGTCTGGAAACAAAGGGGGAGAAACAGGAGTCTGGAAACAGAGGGTGAGAAATAGGAGTCTGGATACAGGGGGAGAAACAGGAGTCTGGAAAAAGAGGGGGAGAAACAGGAGTCTGGAAACAGAGGTTGAGAAACAGGAGTCTGGAAACAGAGGGGCAGAATCAGGAGGCTGGAAACAGAGGGGCAGAAACAGGAGTCTGGAAACACAGGGTGAGAAACAGGAGTCTGGAAACAGAGTGGGGGGAAACAGGAGTCTGGAAACAGAGGGGCAGAAACAGGAGTCTGGAAACAGAGGGGGAGAAACAGGAGTCTGGAAACAGAGGGTGAGAAACAGGCGTCTGGAAACAGAGGGGCAGGAACAGGAGTCTGGAAACAGAGGGGGCGAAGCAGGAGTCTGCAAACAGAGGGGCAGAAACAGGAGTCTGGAAACAGAGGGGCAGAAACAGGAGGCTGGAAACAGAGGGGAAGAAACAGGAGTCTGGAAACAGAGGGGCAGAAACAGGAGGCTGGAAACAGAGGGGCAGAAACAGGAGGCTGGAAACAGAGCGGCAGAAAGAGGAGGCTGGAAACAGAGGGGCAGAAACAGGAGCCTGGAAACAGAGGGTGAGAAACAGGAGTCTGGAAACAGAGGGGGAGAAACAGGACTCCGGAAAGAGAGGGGGAGAAACAGGAGTCTGGAAAGAGAGAGTGAGAAACAGGAGTCTGGAAGCAGAGGGGGAGAAACAGGAGTCTGGAAACATAGGGGGAGAAACAGGAGTCTGGAAACAGAGGGTGAGAAACAGGAGGCTGGAAACAGAGGGGCAGAAAGAGGAGGCTGGAAACAGAGGGGCAGAAAGAGGAGTGAGGAAACAGAGGGGGAGAAACAGGAGTCTGGAAACAGACGGGGAGAAACAGGAGTCTGCAAACAGAGGGTGAGACACAGGACTCTGGAAACAGAGGAGCAGAAACAGCAGTCTGGAAACAGAGGGGGAGAAACAGGAGTCTGGAAACAGAGGGGGAGAAACAGGAGTCTGGAAACAGAGGGGGAGAAACAGGAGTCTGGAATCAGGGGGTGAGAAACAGTTGTCTGGAGACAGAGGAGCAGAATCAGGAGGCTGGAAACAGAGGGGCAGAAGCAGGAGTCTGGAAAAAGAGGGTGAGAAACAGGAGTCTGGAAACAGAGAGGAAGAAATAGGAGTCTGGAAACAGAGGGGCAGAAACAGGAGTCTGGAAACAGAGGGGGAGAAACAGGAGTCTGGAAACAGAAGGTGAGAAACAGGCGTCTGGAAACAGAGGGGCAGAAACAGGAGTCTGGAAACTGAGGGGCAGAAACAGGTGTCTGGAAACAGAGGGTGAGAAACAGGAGTCTGGAAACAGAGGGGGAGAAACAGGAGTCTGGAAACAGAGGGGGCGAAACAGGAGTCTGGAAACAGAGAGGCAGAAACAGGAGCCTGGAAACAGAGGGGCAGAAACAGGACTCTGGAAACAGAGGGGGAGAAACAGGAGTCTGGAAACAGAGGGGCAGAAACAGGAGTCTGGAAACAGAGGGGCAGAGACAGGAGTCTGGAAACAGAGGGGGAGAAACAGGAGGCTGGATACAGAGGGGCAGAAACAGGAGGCTGGAAACAGACGGGGAGATACAGGAGTCTGGAAACAAATGGCGAGAAACAGGAGTCTGGAAACAGAGAGGCAGAAACAGGAGTCTGAAACAGAGGGGGAGAAACAGGAGTCTGGAAACAGAGGGGGAGAAACAGGAGTCTGGAAACAGAGGGGGACAAACAGGTGTCTGGAAACAGAGGAGCAGAATCTGGAGTCTGGAAACAGAGGGGCAGAAACAGGAGTCTGGAAACAGAGGGTGAGAAACAGGAGTCTGGAAACAGAGAGGCAGAAACAGTAGTCTGCAAACAGAGGGGCAGAAACAGGAGTCTGGAAACAGAGGGGGAGAAACAGGAGTCTGGAAACAGAGGGTGAGAAACAGGCGTCTGGAAACAGAGGGGCAGAAACAGGAGTCTGTTAACAGAGGGGCAGAAACAGGAGTGTGGAAACAGAGGGGCAGAAACAGGAGTCTGGAAACAGAGGGGCAGAAACAGGAGGCTGGAAACAGAGGGGAAGAAACAGGAGTCTGGAAACAGAGGGGCAGAAACAGGAGGCTGGAAACAGAGGGGCAGAAACAGGAGGCTGGAAACAGAGCGGCAGAAAGAGGAGGCTGGAAACAGAGGGGCAGAAACAGGAGCCTGGAAACAGAGGGTGAGAAACAGGAGTCTGGAAACAGAGGGGGAGAAACAGGACTCCGGAAAGAGAGGGGGAGAAACAGGAGTCTGGAAAGAGAGAGTGAGAAACAGGAGTCTGGAAGCAGAGGGGGAGAAACAGGAGTCTGGAAACATAGGGGGAGAAACAGGAGTCTGGAAACAGAGGGTGAGAAACAGGAGGCTGGAAACAGAGGGGCAGAAAGAGGAGGCTGGAAACAGAGGGGCAGAAAGAGGAGTGAGGAAACAGAGGGGGAGAAACAGGAGTCTGGAAACAGACGGGGAGAAACAGGAGTCTGCAAACAGAGGGTGAGACACAGGACTCTGGAAACAGAGGAGCAGAAACAGCAGTCTGGAAACAGAGGGGGAGAAACAGGAGTCTGGAAACAGAGGGGGAGAAACAGGAGTCTGGAAACAGAGGGGGAGAAACAGGAGTCTGGAATCAGGGGGTGAGAAACAGTTGTCTGGAAACAGAGGAGCAGAATCAGGAGGCTGGAAACAGAGGGGCAGAAGCAGGAGTCTGGAAAAAGAGGGTGAGAAACAGGAGTCTGGAAACAGAGAGGAAGAAATAGGAGTCTGGAAACAGAGGGGCAGAAACAGGAGTCTGGAAACAGAGGGGGAGAAACAGGAGTCTGGAAACAGAAGGTGAGAAACAGGCGTCTGGAAACAGAGGGGCAGAAACAGGAGTCTGGAAACTGAGGGGCAGAAACAGGTGTCTGGAAACAGAGGGTGAGAAACAGGAGTCTGGAAACAGAGGGGGAGAAACAGGAGTCTGGAAACAGAGGGGGCGAAACAGGAGTCTGGAAACAGAGAGGCAGAAACAGGAGCCTGGAAACAGAGGGGCAGAAACAGGACTCTGGAAACAGAGGGGGAGAAACAGGAGTCTGGAAACAGAGGGGCAGAAACAGGAGTCTGGAAACAGAGGGGCAGAGACAGGAGTCTGGAAACAGAGGGGGAGAAACAGGAGGCTGGATACAGAGGGGCAGAAACAGGAGGCTGGAAACAGACGGGGAGATACAGGAGTCTGGAAACAAATGGCGAGAAACAGGAGTCTGGAAACAGAGAGGCAGAAACAGGAGTCTGAAACAGAGGGGGAGAAACAGGAGTCTGGAAACAGAGGGGGAGAAACAGGAGTCTGGAAACAGAGGGGGACAAACAGGTGTCTGGAAACAGAGGAGCAGAATCTGGAGTCTGGAAACAGAGGGGCAGAAACAGGAGTCTGGAAACAGAGGGTGAGAAACAGGAGTCTGGAAACAGAGAGGCAGAAACAGTAGTCTGCAAACAGAGGGGCAGAAACAGGAGTCTGGAAACAGAGGGGGAGAAACAGGAGTCTGGAAACAGAGGGTGAGAAACAGGCGTCTGGAAACAGAGGGGCAGAAACAGGAGTCTGTTAACAGAGGGGCAGAAACAGGAGTGTGGAAACAGAGGGGCAGAAACAGGAGTCTGGAAACAGAGGGGAAGAAACAGGAGTCTGGAAACAGAGGGCGAGAAACAGGAGGTTGGAAACAGAGGGGCAGACGCAGGAGGCTGGAAACAGAGGGGGAGAAACAGGAGTCTGGGAACAGTGGGGGAGAAACAGGAGGCTGGAAACAGAGGGGCAGAAACAGGAGGCTGGAAACAGAGGGGGTGAAACAGGAGTCTGGAAACAGAGGGGGAGAAACAGGAGGCTGGAGACAGAGGGGTAGAAACAGGAGTCTGGAAACAGAGGGGCAGAAACTGGAGCCTGGAAACAGAGGGGCAGAAACAGGAGTCTGCAAACAGAGAGGGAGAAACAGGAGTCTGGAAACAGAGAGGCAGAAACAGGAGTCTGGAAACAGAGGGGCAGAAACAGGAGTCTGGAAACAGAGGGGGAGAAACAGGAGTCTGGAAACAGAGGGGCAGAAACAGGAGTCTGGAAACAGAGGAGGAGAAACAGGAGTCTGGAAACAGAGGGGAAGAAACAGGAGGCTGGAAACAGAGGGTGAGAAACAGGAGTCTGGAAACAGAGATGGAGAAACAGGAGTCTGGCAACAGAGGGGGAGAAACAGGAGTCTGGAAACTCAGGGTGAGAAACAGGAGTCTGGAATCAGAGGGGCAGAAACAGGAGTCTGGAAACAGTGGGGGAGAAACAGGAGTCTGGAAACAGATGGTGTGAAACAAGAGTCTGGAAACAGAGGGGCAGAAACAGGAGTCTGGAATCAGAGGGGGAGAAACAGGAGTCTGGAAACAGAGGGCGAGAAACCGGAGGATGGAAACTGAGGGGCAAAATCAGGAGGCTGGAAACAGAGGGGGAGAAACAGGAGTCTGGAAACAGAGGGGGAGAAACAGGAGGCTGGAAACAGAGGGGCAGAAACAGGAGTCTGGAAACAGAGGGGCAGAAACAGGAGCCTGGAAACAGAGGGGCAGAAACAGGTGTCTGGAAACAGAGGGGGAGAAACAGGAGTCTGGAAACAGAGGGGCAGAAACAGGAGTCTGGAAACACAGGGGGAGAAACAGGAGTCTGGAAACAGAGGGTGAGAAACAGGCGTCTGGAAACAGAGGGGCAGAAACAGGAGTCTGGAAACAGAGGGGGCGAAGCAGGAGTCTGGAAACAGAGGGGCAGAAACAGTAGTCTGGAAACAGAGGGGGAGAAACAGGAGGCTGGAAACAGAGGGGGAGAAATCGGAGCCTGGAAACAGAGGGGCAGAAACAGGAGTCTGGAGACAGAGGGGGAGAAACAGGAGTCTCGAAACAGAGGGGGAGAAACAGGAGGCTGGAAACAGAGGGGCAGGAAGAGGAGGCTGGAAACAGAGGGGCAGAACCAGGAGCCTGGAAACAGAGTGTGAGAAACAGGAGTCTGGAAACAGAGGGGGAGAAACAGGAGTCTGGAAAGAGAGGGGGAGAAACAGGAGTCTGGAAACAGAGGGTGAGAATCAGGAGTCTGGAAGCAGAGGGGGAGAAACAGGAGTCTGGAAACAGAGGGAGAGAAACAGGAGTCTGGAAACAGAGGGGGAGAAACAGGAGTCTGGAAACAGAGGGTGAGAAACAGGAGTCTGGAAGCAGAGGGGGAGAAACAGGAGTCTGGAAACAGAGGGGGAGAAACAGGAGTCTGGAAACAGAGGGTGAGAAACAGGAGTCTGGAAACAGAGGGGCAGAATCAGGAGGCTGGAAACAGAGGGGCAGAAACTGGAGTCTGGAAATAGAGGGTGAGAAACAGGTGTCTGGAAACAGAGAGGCAGAAACAGGAGTCTGGAAACAGAGGGGCAGAAACTGGAGTCTGGAAACAGAGGGGGAGAAACAGGAGTCTGGAAGCAGAGGGTGAGAAACAGGCGTCTGGAAACAGAGGGGCAGAAACAGGGGTCTGGAAACAGAGGGGGAGAAACTGGAGTCTGGAAACAGAGGGGCAGAAACAGGAGTCTGGAAAAAGAGGGGCAGAAACAGGAGTCTGGAAACAGAGGGGAAGAAACAGGAGGCTGGAAACAGAGGGTGAGAAACAGGAGGCTGGAAACAGAGGGGGAGAAACAGGAGTCTGGAAACTCAGGGTGAGAACCAGGAGTCTGGAAACAGAGGGGCAGAAACAGGAGTCTGGAAACAGAGGGGGAGAAACAGGAGTCTGGAAAAAGATGGTGAGAAAGAGGTGTCTGGAAACATAGTGGGGGGGAAACAGGAGTCTGGAAGCAGAGGGGGAGAAACAGGAGTCTGGATACAGAGGGGGAGAAACAGGAGTCTGGAAACAGAGGGGCAGAAACAGGAGTCTGGAAACAGAGGGGGAGAAACAGGAGCCTGGAAACAGAGGGGATGAAACAGGAGTCTGGAAACAGAGGGGCAGAAACAGGAGGCTGGAAACTGAGGGGGAGAAACAGGAGTCTGGAAACAGTGGGCGAGAAACAGGAGGTTGGAAACTGAGGGGCAGAAACAGGAAGCTTGAAACAGCGGGGGAGAAACAGGAGTCTGGATACAAAGGGGGAGAAACAGAAGGCTGGAAACAGAGGGGGAGAAACAGGAGTCTGGAAACAGAGGGTGAGAAACAGGAGTCTGGAAACAGAGGGGCAGAAACAGGAGTTTGGAAACAGAGGGGGAGAAACAGGAGTCTGGAAACAGAGGGGCAGAAACAGGAGTCTGGAAACAGAGGGGGAGAAACAGGAGTCTGGAAACAAATGGTGAGAAACAGGAGTCTGGAAACAGAGGGGCAGAAACAGGAGTCTGGAAACAGAGGGGGAGAAACAGGAGTCTGGAAACAGAGGGGCAGAAACAGGAGTCTGCAAACAGAGGGGGAGAAACTGGAGTCTGGAAACAGAGGGGCAGAAACAGGAACCTGGAAACAGAGGGGGCGAAACAGGAGGCTGGAAACAGAGGGGCAGAAAGAGGAGGCTGGAAACACAGGGGCAGAAACAGGAGTGTGGAAACAGAGGGGGAGAAACAGGAGTCTGGAAACAGAGGGGGAGAAACAGGAGTCTGGAAACAGAGGGTGAGACACAGGACTCTGGAAACAGAGGAGCAGAAACAGCAGTCTGGAAACAGAGGGGGAGAAACAGGAGTCTGGAAACAGAGGGGGAGAAACAGGAGTCTGGAAACAGAGGGGGAGAAACAGGAGTCTGGAATCAGGGGGCGAGAAACAGTCGTCTGGAAACAGAGGAGCAGTATCAGGAGGCTGGAAACAGAGGGGCAGAAGCAGGAGTCTGGAAACAGAAGGTGAGAAACAGGAGTCTGGAATCAGAGAGGCAGAAACAGGAGTCTGGAAACAGAGGGGCAGAAGCAGGAGTCTGGAAACACAGGGGGAGAAACAGGAGTCTGGAAACAGAGGGTGAGAAACAGGCGTCTGGAAACAGAGGGGCAGAAACAGGAGTCTGGAAACAGAGGGGCAGAAACAGGTGTCTGGAAACAGAGGGTGAGCAACAGGAGTCTGGAAGCAGAGGGGCAGAAACAGGAGTCTGGAAACAGAGGGGGAGAAACAGGAGTCTGGAAACAGAGGGGGAGAAACAGGAGTCTGGAAACAGAGGGGGAGAAATAGGAGGCTGTTAACAGAGGGGCAGAAACAGGAGTGTGGAAACAGAGGGGCAGAAACAGGAGTCTGGAAACAGAGGGGGAGAAACAGGAGTGTGGAAACAGAGGGGCAGAAACAGGAGTCTGGAAACAGAGGGGGAGAAACAGGAGTCTGGACACAGAGGGGCAGAAACAGGAGGCTGTTAACAGAGGGGCAGAAACAGGAGTGTGGAAACAGAGGGGCAGAAACAGGAGTCTGGAAACAGAGGGGGAGAAACAGGAGTCTGGGAACAGTGGGGGAGAAACAGGAGGATGGAAACAGAGGGGCAGACGCAGGAGGCTGGAAACAGAGGGGGAGAAACAGGTGTCTGGGAACAGTGGGGGAGAAACAGGAGGCTGGAAACAGAGGGGCAGAAACAGGAGGCTGGGAACAGAGGGGCAGAAACAGGAGGCTGGAAACAGAGGGGCAGAAACAGGAGTTTGGAAACAGAGGGGGAGAAACAGGAGTCTGGAAACAGAGGGGCAGAAACAGGAGTCTGGAAACAGAGGGGCAGAAACAGGAGTCTGGAAACAGAGGGGGAGAAACAGGAGTCTGGAAACAAATGGTGAGAAACAGGAGTCTGGAAACAGAGGGGCAGAAACAGGAGTCTGGAAACAGAGGGGGAGAAACAGGAGTCTGGAAACAGAGGGGCAGAAACAGGAGTCTGCAAACAGAGGGGGAGAAACTGGAGTCTGGAAACAGAGGGGCAGAAACAGGAACCTGGAAACAGAGGGGGCGAAACAGGAGGCTGGAAACAGAGGGGCAGAAAGAGGAGGCTGGAAACACAGGGGCAGAAACAGGAGTGTGGAAACAGAGGGGGAGAAACAGGAGTCTGGAAACAGAGGGGGAGAAACAGGAGTCTGGAAACAGAGGGTGAGACACAGGACTCTGGAAACAGAGGAGCAGAAACAGCAGTCTGGAAACAGAGGGGGAGAAACAGGAGTCTGGAAACAGAGGGGGAGAAACAGGAGTCTGGAAACAGAGGGGGAGAAACAGGAGTCTGGAATCAGGGGGCGAGAAACAGTCGTCTGGAAACAGAGGAGCAGTATCAGGAGGCTGGAGACAGAGGGGCAGAAACAGGTGTCTGGAAACAGAGGGTGAGCAACAGGAGTCTGGAAGCAGAGGGGCAGAACCAGGAGTCTGGAAACAGAGGGGGAGAAACAGGAGTCTGGAAACAGAGGGGGAGAAACAGGAGTCTGGAAACAGAGGGGGAGAAATAGGAGGCTGTTAACAGAGGGGCAGAAACAGGAGTGTGGAAACAGAGGGGCAGAAACAGGAGTCTGGAAACAGAGGGGGAGAAACAGGAGTGTGGAAACAGAGGGGCAGAAACAGGAGTCTGGAAACAGAGGGGGAGAAACAGGAGTCTGGAAACAGAGGGGCAGAAACAGGAGGCTGTTAACAGAGGGGCAGAAACAGGAATGTGGAAACAGAGGGGCAGAAACAGGAGTCTGGAAACAGAGGGGGAGAAACAGGAGTCTGGGAACAGTGGGGGAGAAGCAGGAGGATGGAAACAGAGGGGCAGACGCAGGAGGCTGGAAACAGAGGGGGAGAAACAGGAGTCTGGGAACAGTGGGGGAGAAACAGGAGGCTGGAAACAGAGGGGCAGAAACAGGAGGCTGGGAACAGAGGGGCAGAAACAGGAGGCTGGAAACAGAGGGGGAGAAACAGGAGTCTGGAAACAGAGGGGTAGAAACAGGAGTCTGGAAACAGAGGGGGAGAAACAGGAGTCTGGAAACAGAGGGGGAGAAACAGGAGGCTGGAAACAAAGGGGCAGAAAGAGGAGGCTGGAAACAGAGGGGCAGAAACAGGAGCCTGGAAACAGAGGGTGAGAAACAGGAGTCTGGAATCAGAGGGGGAGAAACAGGAGTCTGGAAACACAGGGGGAGAAACAGGAGTCTGGAAACAGAGGGTGAGAAACAGGAGTCTGGAAGCAGAGTGGGAGAAACAGGAGTCTGGAAACAGAGGGGGAGAAACAGGAGTCTGGAAACAGAGGGTGAGAAACAGGAGTCTGGAAACAGAGGGGCAGAATCAGGCGGCTGGAAACAGAGGGGCAGAAACTGGAGTCTGGAAATAGAGGGTGAGAAACAGGAGTCTGGAAACAGAGAGGCAGAAACAGGAGTCTGGAAACAGAGGGCCTGAAACAGGAGTCTGGAAACAGAGGGGGAGAAACAGGAGTCTGGAAGCAGAGGGTGAGAAACAGGCGTCTGGAAACAGAGGGGCAGAAACAGGAGTCTGGAAACAGAGGGGGAGAAACTGGAGTCTGGAAACAGAGGGGCAGAAACAGGAGTCTGGAAAAAGAGGGGCAGAAACAGGAGTCTGGAAACAGAGGGGAAGAAACAGGAGGCTGGAAACAGAGGGTGAGAAACAGGAGGCTGGAAACAGAGGGGGAGAAACAGGAGTCTGGAAACTCAGGGTGAGAACCAGGAGTCTGGAAACAGAGGGGCAGAAACAGGAGTCTGGAAACAGAGGGGGAGAAACAGGAGTCTGGAAACAGATTGTGAGAAAGAGGTGTCTGGAAACAGAGTGGGGGGGAAACAGGAGTCTGGAAGCAGAGGGGGAGAAACAGGAGTCTGGATACAGAGGGGGAGAAACAGGAGTCTGGAAACAGAGGGGCAGAAACAGGAGTCTGGAACCAGAGGGGGAGTAACAGGAGCCTGGAAACAGCGGGGGAGAAACAGGAGTCTGGAAACAGAGGGGCAGAAACAGGAGGCTGGAAACTGAGGGGGAGAAACAGGAGTCTGGAAACAGTGGGCGAGAAACAGCAGGTTGGAAACTGAGGGGCAGAAACAGGAAGCTTGAAACAGAGCGGGAGAAACAGGAGTCTGGAAACAGAGGGTGAGAAACAGGAGTCTGGAAACAGAGGGGCAGAAACAGGAGACTGGAAACAGAGGGGGAGAAACAGGAGTCTGGAAACAGAGGGGCAGAAACAGGAGCCTGGAAACAGAGGGGGAGAAAGAGGAGTCTGGAAACAAATGGTGAGAAACAGGAGTCTGGAAACAGAGGGGCAGAAACAGGAGTCTGGAAACAGAGGGGGAGAAACAGGAGTCTGGAAACAGAGGGGCAGAAACATGAGTCTGCAAGCAGAGGGGGAGAAACTGGAGTCTGGAAACAGAGGGGCAGAAACAGGAACCTGGAAACAGAGGGGGAGAAAGAGGAGTCTGGAAACAGAGGGTGAGAAATAGGAGTCTGGAAACAGAGCGGGAGAATCAGGAGGCTGGAAACAGATGGGCAGAAAAAGGAGGATGGAAACAGAGGGGCAGAAACTGGAGCCTGGAAACAGAGGGTGAGAAACAGGAGTCTGGAAACAGAGGGTGAGAATCAGGAGTCTGGAAGCAGAGGGGGAGAAACAGGAGTCTGGAAACAGAGGGGGAGAAACGGGAGTCTGGAAACAGAGGGTGAGAATCAGGAGTCTGGAAGCAGAGGGGGAGAAACAGGAGTCTGGAAACAGAGGGGGAGAAACGGGAGGCTGGAAACAAAGGGGCAGAAGCAGGAGTCTGGAAACAGAGGGGAAGAAACAGGAGGGTGGAAACAGGGGGTTGGAAACAGGAGGCAGGAAACGGAGGTGGAGAAACAGGAGTCTGGAAACTCAGGGCGAGAAACAGGAGTCTGGAAACAGAGGGGCAGAAACAGGACTCTGGAAACAGAGGGGGAGAATCAGGAGTCTGGAAACAGATGGTGAGAAACAGGAGTCTGGAAACAGAGGGGCAGAAACAGGAGTCGGGAAACAGAGGGGGAGAAACAGGAGTCTGGAAACAGAGGGGGAGAAACAGGAGTCTGGAAACAGAGGGGGAGAAACAGGAGTCTGGAAACAGAGGGGCAGAAACAGGAGACTGGAAACAGAGGCGGAGAAACAGGAGCCTGGAAACAGAGGTTTAGAAACAGGAGTCTGGAAACAGAGGGGCAGAAACAGGAGGCTGGAAACAGAGGGGCAGAAACAGGTGTCTGGAAACAGAGGGTGAGCAACAGGAGTCTGGAAGCAGAGGGGCAGAAACAGGAGTCTGGAAACAGAGGGGGAGAAACAGGAGTCTGGAAACAGAGGGGGAGAAACAGGAGTCTGGAAACAGAGGGGGAGAAATAGGAGGCTGTTAACAGAGGGGCAGAAACAGGAGTGTGGAAACAGAGGGGCAGAAACAGGAGTCTGGAAACAGAGGGGGAGAAACAGGAGTGTGGAAACAGAGGGGCAGAAACAGGAGTCTGGAAACAGAGGGGGAGAAACAGGAGTCTGGACACAGAGGGGCAGAAACAGGAGGCTGTTAACAGAGGGGCAGAAACAGGAGTGTGGAAACAGAGGGGCAGAAACAGGAGTCTGGAAACAGAGGGGGAGAAACAGGAGTCTGGGAACAGTGGGGGAGAAACAGGAGGATGGAAACAGAGGGGCAGACGCAGGAGGCTGGAAACAGAGGGGGAGAAACAGGTGTCTGGGAACAGTGGGGGAGAAACAGGAGGCTGGAAACAGAGGGGCAGAAACAGGAGGCTGGGAACAGAGGGGCAGAAACAGGAGGCTGGAAACAGAGGGGCAGAAACAGGAGTTTGGAAACAGAGGGGGAGAAACAGGAGTCTGGAAACAGAGGGGCAGAAACAGGAGTCTGGAAACAGAGGGGCAGAAACAGGAGTCTGGAAACAGAGGGGGAGAAACAGGAGTCTGGAAACAAATGGTGAGAAACAGGAGTCTGGAAACAGAGGGGCAGAAACAGGAGTCTGGAAACAGAGGGGGAGAAACAGGAGTCTGGAAACAGAGGGGCAGAAACAGGAGTCTGCAAACAGAGGGGGAGAAACTGGAGTCTGGAAACAGAGGGGCAGAAACAGGAACCTGGAAACAGAGGGGGCGAAACAGGAGGCTGGAAACAGAGGGGCAGAAAGAGGAGGCTGGAAACACAGGGGCAGAAACAGGAGTGTGGAAACAGAGGGGGAGAAACAGGAGTCTGGAAACAGAGGGGGAGAAACAGGAGTCTGGAAACAGAGGGTGAGACACAGGACTCTGGAAACAGAGGAGCAGAAACAGCAGTCTGGAAACAGAGGGGGAGAAACAGGAGTCTGGAAACAGAGGGGGAGAAACAGGAGTCTGGAAACAGAGGGGGAGAAACAGGAGTCTGGAATCAGGGGGCGAGAAACAGTCGTCTGGAAACAGAGGAGCAGTATCAGGAGGCTGGAGACAGAGGGGCAGAAACAGGTGTCTGGAAACAGAGGGTGAGCAACAGGAGTCTGGAAGCAGAGGGGCAGAACCAGGAGTCTGGAAACAGAGGGGGAGAAACAGGAGTCTGGAAACAGAGGGGGAGAAACAGGAGTCTGGAAACAGAGGGGGAGAAATAGGAGGCTGTTAACAGAGGGGCAGAAACAGGAGTGTGGAAACAGAGGGGCAGAAACAGGAGTCTGGAAACAGAGGGGGAGAAACAGGAGTGTGGAAACAGAGGGGCAGAAACAGGAGTCTGGAAACAGAGGGGGAGAAACAGGAGTCTGGAAACAGAGGGGCAGAAACAGGAGGCTGTTAACAGAGGGGCAGAAACAGGAATGTGGAAACAGAGGGGCAGAAACAGGAGTCTGGAAACAGAGGGGGAGAAACAGGAGTCTGGGAACAGTGGGGGAGAAGCAGGAGGATGGAAACAGAGGGGCAGACGCAGGAGGCTGGAAACAGAGGGGGAGAAACAGGAGTCTGGGAACAGTGGGGGAGAAACAGGAGGCTGGAAACAGAGGGGCAGAAACAGGAGGCTGGGAACAGAGGGGCAGAAACAGGAGGCTGGAAACAGAGGGGGAGAAACAGGAGTCTGGAAACAGAGGGGTAGAAACAGGAGTCTGGAAACAGAGGGGGAGAAACAGGAGTCTGGAAACAGAGGGGGAGAAACAGGAGGCTGGAAACAAAGGGGCAGAAAGAGGAGGCTGGAAACAGAGGGGCAGAAACAGGAGCCTGGAAACAGAGGGTGAGAAACAGGAGTCTGGAATCAGAGGGGGAGAAACAGGAGTCTGGAAACACAGGGGGAGAAACAGGAGTCTGGAAACAGAGGGTGAGAAACAGGAGTCTGGAAGCAGAGTGGGAGAAACAGGAGTCTGGAAACAGAGGGGGAGAAACAGGAGTCTGGAAACAGAGGGTGAGAAACAGGAGTCTGGAAACAGAGGGGCAGAATCAGGCGGCTGGAAACAGAGGGGCAGAAACTGGAGTCTGGAAATAGAGGGTGAGAAACAGGAGTCTGGAAACAGAGAGGCAGAAACAGGAGTCTGGAAACAGAGGGCCTGAAACAGGAGTCTGGAAACAGAGGGGGAGAAACAGGAGTCTGGAAGCAGAGGGTGAGAAACAGGCGTCTGGAAACAGAGGGGCAGAAACAGGAGTCTGGAAACAGAGGGGGAGAAACTGGAGTCTGGAAACAGAGGGGCAGAAACAGGAGTCTGGAAAAAGAGGGGCAGAAACAGGAGTCTGGAAACAGAGGGGAAGAAACAGGAGGCTGGAAACAGAGGGTGAGAAACAGGAGGCTGGAAACAGAGGGGGAGAAACAGGAGTCTGGAAACTCAGGGTGAGAACCAGGAGTCTGGAAACAGAGGGGCAGAAACAGGAGTCTGGAAACAGAGGGGGAGAAACAGGAGTCTGGAAACAGATTGTGAGAAAGAGGTGTCTGGAAACAGAGTGGGGGGGAAACAGGAGTCTGGAAGCAGAGGGGGAGAAACAGGAGTCTGGATACAGAGGGGGAGAAACAGGAGTCTGGAAACAGAGGGGCAGAAACAGGAGTCTGGAACCAGAGGGGGAGTAACAGGAGCCTGGAAACAGCGGGGGAGAAACAGGAGTCTGGAAACAGAGGGGCAGAAACAGGAGGCTGGAAACTGAGGGGGAGAAACAGGAGTCTGGAAACAGTGGGCGAGAAACAGCAGGTTGGAAACTGAGGGGCAGAAACAGGAAGCTTGAAACAGAGCGGGAGAAACAGGAGTCTGGAAACAGAGGGTGAGAAACAGGAGTCTGGAAACAGAGGGGCAGAAACAGGAGACTGGAAACAGAGGGGGAGAAACAGGAGTCTGGAAACAGAGGGGCAGAAACAGGAGCCTGGAAACAGAGGGGGAGAAAGAGGAGTCTGGAAACAAATGGTGAGAAACAGGAGTCTGGAAACAGAGGGGCAGAAACAGGAGTCTGGAAACAGAGGGGGAGAAACAGGAGTCTGGAAACAGAGGGGCAGAAACATGAGTCTGCAAGCAGAGGGGGAGAAACTGGAGTCTGGAAACAGAGGGGCAGAAACAGGAACCTGGAAACAGAGGGGGAGAAAGAGGAGTCTGGAAACAGAGGGTGAGAAATAGGAGTCTGGAAACAGAGCGGGAGAATCAGGAGGCTGGAAACAGAGGGGCAGAAAAAGGAGGATGGAAACAGAGGGGCAGAAACTGGAGCCTGGAAACAGAGGGTGAGAAACAGGAGTCTGGAAACAGAGGGTGAGAATCAGGAGTCTGGAAGCAGAGGGGGAGAAACAGGAGTCTGGAAACAGAGGGGGAGAAACGGGAGTCTGGAAACAGAGGGTGAGAATCAGGAGTCTGGAAGCAGAGGGGGAGAAACAGGAGTCTGGAAACAGAGGGGGAGAAACGGGAGGCTGGAAACAAAGGGGCAGAAGCAGGAGTCTGGAAACAGAGGGGAAGAAACAGGAGGGTGGAAACAGGGGGTTGGAAACAGGAGGCAGGAAACGGAGGTGGAGAAACAGGAGTCTGGAAACTCAGGGCGAGAAACAGGAGTCTGGAAACAGAGGGGCAGAAACAGGACTCTGGAAACAGAGGGGGAGAATCAGGAGTCTGGAAACAGATGGTGAGAAACAGGAGTCTGGAAACAGAGGGGCAGAAACAGGAGTCGGGAAACAGAGGGGGAGAAACAGGAGTCTGGAAACAGAGGGGGAGAAACAGGAGTCTGGAAACAGAGGGGGAGAAACAGGAGTCTGGAAACAGAGGGGCAGAAACAGGAGACTGGAAACAGAGGCGGAGAAACAGGAGCCTGGAAACAGAGGTTTAGAAACAGGAGTCTGGAAACAGAGGGGCAGAAACAGGAGGCTGGAAACAGAGGGGCAGAAACAGGTGTCTGGAAACAGAGGGTGAGCAACAGGAGTCTGGAAGCAGAGGGGCAGAAACAGGAGTCTGGAAACAGAGGGGGAGAAACAGGAGTCTGGAAACAGAGGGGGAGAAACAGGAGTCTGGAAACAGAGGGGGAGAAATAGGAGGCTGTTAACAGAGGGGCAGAAACAGGAGTGTGGAAACAGAGGGGCAGAAACAGGAGTCTGGAAACAGAGGGGGAGAAACAGGAGTGTGGAAACAGAGGGGCAGAAACAGGAGTCTGGAAACAGAGGGGGAGAAACAGGAGTCTGGACACAGAGGGGCAGAAACAGGAGGCTGTTAACAGAGGGGCAGAAACAGGAGTGTGGAAACAGAGGGGCAGAAACAGGAGTCTGGAAACAGAGGGGGAGAAACAGGAGTCTGGGAACAGTGGGGGAGAAACAGGAGGATGGAAACAGAGGGGCAGACGCAGGAGGCTGGAAACAGAGGGGGAGAAACAGGTGTCTGGGAACAGTGGGGGAGAAACAGGAGGCTGGAAACAGAGGGGCAGAAACAGGAGGCTGGGAACAGAGGGGCAGAAACAGGAGGCTGGAAACAGAGGGGCAGAAACAGGAGTTTGGAAACAGAGGGGGAGAAACAGGAGTCTGGAAACAGAGGGGCAGAAACAGGAGTCTGGAAACAGAGGGGCAGAAACAGGAGTCTGGAAACAGAGGGGGAGAAACAGGAGTCTGGAAACAAATGGTGAGAAACAGGAGTCTGGAAACAGAGGGGCAGAAACAGGAGTCTGGAAACAGAGGGGGAGAAACAGGAGTCTGGAAACAGAGGGGCAGAAACAGGAGTCTGCAAACAGAGGGGGAGAAACTGGAGTCTGGAAACAGAGGGGCAGAAACAGGAACCTGGAAACAGAGGGGGCGAAACAGGAGGCTGGAAACAGAGGGGCAGAAAGCGGAGGCTGGAAACACAGGGGCAGAAACAGGAGTGTGGAAACAGAGGGGGAGAAACAGGAGTCTGGAAACAGAGGGGGAGAAACAGGAGTCTGGAAACAGAGGGTGAGACACAGGACTCTGGAAACAGAGGAGCAGAAACAGCAGTCTGGAAACAGAGGGGGAGAAACAGGAGTCTGGAAACAGAGGGGGAGAAACAGGAGTCTGGAAACAGAGGGGGAGAAACAGGAGTCTGGAATCAGGGGGCGAGAAACAGTCGTCTGGAAACAGAGGAGCAGTATCAGGAGGCTGGAGACAGAGGGGCAGAAACAGGTGTCTGGAAACAGAGGGTGAGCAACAGGAGTCTGGAAGCAGAGGGGCAGAACCAGGAGTCTGGAAACAGAGGGGGAGAAACAGGAGTCTGGAAACAGAGGGGGAGAAACAGGAGTCTGGAAACAGAGGGGGAGAAATAGGAGGCTGTTAACAGAGGGGCAGAAACAGGAGTGTGGAAACAGAGGGGCAGAAACAGGAGTCTGGAAACAGAGGGGGAGAAACAGGAGTGTGGAAACAGAGGGGCAGAAACAGGAGTCTGGAAACAGAGGGGGAGAAACAGGAGTCTGGAAACAGAGGGGCAGAAACAGGAGGCTGTTAACAGAGGGGCAGAAACAGGAATGTGGAAACAGAGGGGCAGAAACAGGAGTCTGGAAACAGAGGGGGAGAAACAGGAGTCTGGGAACAGTGGGGGAGAAGCAGGAGGATGGAAACAGAGGGGCAGACGCAGGAGGCTGGAAACAGAGGGGGAGAAACAGGAGTCTGGGAACAGTGGGGGAGAAACAGGAGGCTGGAAACAGAGGGGCAGAAACAGGAGGCTGGGAACAGAGGGGCAGCAACAGGAGGCTGGAAACAGAGGGGGAGAAACAGGAGTCTGGAAACAGAGGGGTAGAAACAGGAGTCTGGAAACAGAGGGGGAGAAACAGGAGTCTGGAAACAGAGGGGGAGAAACAGGAGGCTGGAAACAAAGGGGCAGAAAGAGGAGGCTGGAAACAGAGGGGCAGAAACAGGAGCCTGGAAACAGAGGGTGAGAAACAGGAGTCTGGAATCAGAGGGGGAGAAACAGGAGTCTGGAAACACAGGGGGAGAAACAGGAGTCTGGAAACAGAGGGTGAGAAACAGGAGTCTGGAAGCAGAGTGGGAGAAACAGGAGTCTGGAAACAGAGGGGGAGAAACAGGAGTCTGGAAACAGAGGGTGAGAAACAGGAGTCTGGAAACAGAGGGGCAGAATCAGGCGGCTGGAAACAGAGGGGCAGAAACTGGAGTCTGGAAATAGAGGGTGAGAAACAGGAGTCTGGAAACAGAGAGGCAGAAACAGGAGTCTGGAAACAGAGGGCCTGAAACAGGAGTCTGGAAACAGAGGGGGAGAAACAGGAGTCTGGAAGCAGAGGGTGAGAAACAGGCGTCTGGAAACAGAGGGGCAGAAACAGGAGTCTGGAAACAGAGGGGGAGAAACTGGAGTCTGGAAACAGAGGGGCAGAAACAGGAGTCTGGAAAAAGAGGGGCAGAAACAGGAGTCTGGAAACAGAGGGGAAGAAACAGGAGGCTGGAAACAGAGGGTGAGAAACAGGAGGCTGGAAACAGAGGGGGAGAAACAGGAGTCTGGAAACTCAGGGTGAGAACCAGGAGTCTGGATACAGAGGGGCAGAAACAGGAGTCTGGAAACAGAGGGGGAGAAACAGGAGTCTGGAAACAGATTGTGAGAAAGAGGTGTCTGGAAACAGAGTGGGGGGGAAACAGGAGTCTGGAAGCAGAGGGGGAGAAACAGGAGTCTGGATACAGAGGGGGAGAAACAGGAGTCTGGAAACAGAGGGGCAGAAACAGGAGTCTGGAACCAGAGGGGGAGTAACAGGAGCCTGGAAACAGCGGGGGAGAAACAGGAGTCTGGAAACAGAGGGGCAGAAACAGGAGGCTGGAAACTGAGGGGGAGAAACAGGAGTCTGGAAACAGTGGGCGAGAAACAGCAGGTTGGAAACTGAGGGGCAGAAACAGGAAGCTTGAAACAGAGCGGGAGAAACAGGAGTCTGGAAACAGAGGGTGAGAAACAGGAGTCTGGAAACAGAGGGGCAGAAACAGGAGACTGGAAACAGAGGGGGAGAAACAGGAGTCTGGAAACAGAGGGGCAGAAACAGGAGCCTGGAAACAGAGGGGGAGAAAGAGGAGTCTGGAAACAAATGGTGAGAAACAGGAGTCTGGAAACAGAGGGGCAGAAACAGGAGTCTGGAAACAGAGGGGGAGAAACAGGAGTCTGGAAACAGAGGGGCAGAAACATGAGTCTGCAAGCAGAGGGGGAGAAACTGGAGTCTGGAAACAGAGGGGCAGAAACAGGAACCTGGAAACAGAGGGGGAGAAAGAGGAGTCTGGAAACAGAGGGTGAGAAATAGGAGTCTGGAAACAGAGCGGGAGAATCAGGAGGCTGGAAACAGAGGGGCAGAAAAAGGAGGATGGAAACAGAGGGGCAGAAACTGGAGCCTGGAAACAGAGGGTGAGAAACAGGAGTCTGGAAACAGAGGGTGAGAATCAGGAGTCTGGAAGCAGAGGGGGAGAAACAGGAGTCTGGAAACAGAGGGGGAGAAACGGGAGTCTGGAAACAGAGGGTGAGAATCAGGAGTCTGGAAGCAGAGGGGGAGAAACAGGAGTCTGGAAACAGAGGGGGAGAAACGGGAGGCTGGAAACAAAGGGGCAGAAGCAGGAGTCTGGAAACAGAGGGGAAGAAACAGGAGGGTGGAAACAGGGGGTTGGAAACAGGAGGCAGGAAACGGAGGTGGAGAAACAGGAGTCTGGAAACTCAGGGCGAGAAACAGGAGTCTGGAAACAGAGGGGCAGAAACAGGACTCTGGAAACAGAGGGGGAGAAACAGGAGTCTGGAAACAGATGGTGAGAAACAGGAGTCTGGAAACAGAGGGGCAGAAACAGGAGTCGGGAAACAGAGGGGGAGAAACAGGAGTCTGGAAACAGAGGGGGAGAAACAGGAGTCTGGAAACAGAGGGGGAGAAACAGGAGTCTGGAAACAGAGGGGCAGAAACAGGAGACTGGAAACAGAGGCGGAGAAACAGGAGCCTGGAAACAGAGGTTTAGAAACAGGAGTCTGGAAACAGAGGGGCAGAAACAGGAGGCTGGAAACAGAGGGGCAGAAAGAGGAGGCTGGAAACACAGGGGCAGAAACAGGAGTGTGGAAACAGAGGAGGAGAAACAGGAGACTGGAAACAGAGGGGGAGAAACAGGAGTCTGGAAACAGAGGGTGAGACACAGGACTCTGGAAACAGAGGAGCAGAAACAGCAGTCAGGAAACAGAGGGGGAGAAACAGGAGTCTGGAAACAGAGGGGGAGAAACAGGAGTCTGGAAACAGAGGGGGAGAAACAGGAGTCTGGAATCAGGGGGCGAGAAACAGTTGTCTGGAAACAGAGGAGCCGAATCAGGAGGCTGGAAACAGAGGGGCAGAAGCAGGAGTCTGGAAACAGAGGGTGAGAAACAGGAGTCTGGAATCAGAGAGGCAGAAACAGGAGTCTGGAAACAGAGGGGCAGAAACAGGAGTCTGGAAACAGAGGGGGAGAAACAGGAGTCTGGAAACAGAGGGTGAGAAACAGGCGTCTGGAAACAGAGGGGCAGAATCAGGAGTCTGGAAACAGAGGGGCAGAAACAGGTGTCTGGAAACAGAGGGTGAGCAACAGGAGTCTGGAAACAGAGGGGGAGAAACAGGAGTCTGGAAACAGAGGGGGAGAAACAGGAGCCTGGAAACAGACGGGGAGAAACAGGAGTCTGGAAACAGAGGGTGAGAAACAGGAGTCTGGAAACATCGGGGGAGAAACAGGAGTCTGGAAACAGAGGGGCAGAAACAGGAGTCTGGAAACAGAGGGGGAGAAACAGGAGTCTGGAAACAGAGGGGGAGAAACAGGAGCCTGGAAACAGACGGGGAAAAACAGGAGTCTGGAAACAGAGGGTGAGAAACAGGAGTCTGGAAACAGCGGGGGAGAAACAGGAGTCTGGAAACAGAGGGTGAGAAACAGGAGTCTGGAAACAGAGGGGCAGAAACAGGAGTCTGGAAACAGAGGGGGAGAAACAGGCGTCTGGAAACAGAGGGGCAGAAACAGGAGTCTGGAAACAGAGGGTGAGAAACAGGCGTCTGGAAACAGAGGGGCAGAAACAGGAGTCTGGAAACAGAGGGGCAGAAACAGTTGTCTGGAAACAGAGGGTAAGAAACAGGAGTCTGGAAACAGAGGGGGAGAAACAGGAATCTGGAAACAGAGGGGGAGAAAGAGGAGTCTGGAAACAGAGCGGGAGAATCAGGAGGCTGGAAACAGAGGGGCAGAAAAAGGAGGATGGAAACAGAGGGGCAGAAACTGGAGCCTGGAAACAGAGGGTGAGAAACAGGAGTCTGGAAACAGAGGGGGAGAAACAGGAGTCTGGAAACAGAGGGGGAGAAACAGGAGTCTGGAAAGAGAGGGTGAGAATCAGGAGTCTGGAAGCAGAGGGGGAGAAACATGAGTCTGGAAACAGAGGGGGAGAAACGGGAGGCTGGAAACAGAGGGGCAGAAGCAGGAGTCTGGAAACAGAGGGGAAGAAACAGGAGGGTGGAAACAGGGGGTTGGAAACAGGAGGCAGGAAACAGAGGTGGAGAAACAGGAGTCTGGAAACTCAGGGTGAGAAACAGGAGTCTGGAAACAGAGGGGCAGAAACAGGACTCTGGAAACAGAGGGGGAGAAACAGGAGTCTGGAAACAGAGGGGCAGAAACAGGACTCTGGAAACAGAGGGGGAGAAACAGGAGTCTGGAAACAGAGGGGGAGAAACAGGAGTCTGGAAACAGAGGGGCAGAAACAGGAGTCTGGAAAGAGAGGGTGAGAATCAGGAGTCTGGAAACAGAGGGGGAGAAACAGGAGTCTGGAAAGAGAGGGTGAGAATCAGGAGTCTGGAAGCAGAGGGGGAGAAACAGGAGTCTGGAAACAGAGGGGGAGAAACGGGAGGCTGGAAACAGAGGGGCAGAAGCAGGAGTCTGGAAACAGAGGGGAAGAAACAGGAGGGTGGAAACAGGGGGTTGGAAACAGGAGGCAGGAAACAGAGGTGGAGAAACAGGAGTCTGGAAACTCAGGGTGAGAAACAGGAGTCTGGAAACAGAGGGGCAGAAACAGGACTCTGGAAACAGAGGGGGAGAAACAGGAGTCTGGAAACAGATGGTGAGAAACAGGAGTCTGGAAACAGAGGGGCAGAAACAGGAGTCTGGAAACAGAGGGGGAGAAACAGGAGTCTGGAAACAGAGGGGGAGAAACATGAGTCTGGAAACAGAGGGGCAGAAACAGGAGTCTGGAAACAGAGGGGCAGAAACAGGAGTCTGGAAACAGAGGGGCAGAAACAGGAGTCTGGAAACAGAGGGGGAGAAACAGGAGTCTGGAAACAGAGGGCGAGAAACAGGAGGTTGGAAACTGAGGGGCAGAAACAGGAGGCCGGAAACAGAGGGGGAGAAACAGGAGTCTGGAAACAGAGGGGGAGAAACAGGAGGCTGGAAACAGACGGGCAGAAACAGGAGTCTGGAAACAGAGTGGCAGAAACAGGAGTCTGGTAACAGAGGGGGAGAAACAGGAGTCTGGAAACAGAGGGGCAGAATCAGGAGTCTGGAAACAGAGGGGGAGAAACAGGAGTCTGGAAACAGTGGGGGAGAAACAGGAGGGTGGAAACAGAGGGTGAGAATCAGGAGTCTGGAAACAGAGGGGGAGAAACAGGAGTCTGGAAACAGAGGGGGAGAAACAGAAGTCTGGAAACAGAGGGGCAGAAACAGGAGTCTGGTAACAGAGGGGGAGAAACAGGAGTCTGGAAACAGAAGGGCAGAATCAGGAGTCTGGAAACAGAGGGGGAGAAACAGGAGTCTGGAAACAGAGGGGGAGAAACAGGAGGGTGGAAACAGAGGGTGAGAATCAGGAGTCTGGAAGCAGAGGGGGAGAAACAGGAGTCTGGAAACAGAGGGAGAGAAACAGGAGTCTGGAAACAGAGGGTGAGAAACAGGAGTCTGGAAACAGAGGGCAGAATCAGGAGGCTGGAAATAGAGGGGCAGAAACAGGAGTCTGGAAGCAGAGGGGGAGAAACAGGAGTCTGGAAACAGAGGGGGAGAAACAGGAGTCTGGAAACAGAGGGGGAGAAACAGAAGTCTGGAAACAGAGGGGCAGAAACAGGAGTCTGGTAACAGAGGGGGAGAAACAGGAGTCTGGAAACAGAGGGAGAGAATCAGGAGTCTGGAAACAGAGGGGAGAAACAGGAGTCTGGAAACAGAGGGGGAGAAGCAGGAGTCTGGAAACAGAATGTGAGAATCAGGAGTCTGGAAGCAGAGGGGGAGAAACAGGAGTCTGGAAACAGAGGGGGAGAAACAGGAGTCTGGAAACAGAGGGGGAGAATCAGGAGGCTGGAAACAGAGGGGCAGAAACAGGAGTCTGGAAACAGAGGGGGAGAAACAGGAGTCTGGAAACCGAAGGGGAGAAACAGGAGTCTGGAAACAGAGGGGGAGAAACAGAAGTCTGGAAGCAGAGGGGCAGAAACAGGAGTCTGGAAACAGAGGGGGAGAAACAGGAGTCTGGAAACAGAGGGGCTGAAACAGGAGTCTGGAAACAGAGGGGGAGAAACAGGAGTCTGGAAACAGAGGGGGAGAAACAGGAGGGTGGAAACAGGGGGTGAGAATCAGGAGTCTGGAAGCAGAGGGGGAGAAACAGGAGTCTGGAAACAGAGGGAGAGAAACAGGAGGCTGGAAACAGAGGGTGAGAAACAGGAGTCTGGAAACAGAGGGGCAGAATCTGGAGGCTGGAAACACAGGGGCAGAAACAGTAGTCTGGAAACAGAGGGGAAGAAACAGGAGGCTGGAAACAGCGGGGGAGAAACAGGAGGCTGGAAACAGAGTGGGAGAAACAGGAGTCTGGAAACTCAGGGTGAGAAACAGGAGTCTGGAAACAGAGGGGCAGAAACAGGAGTCTGGAAACAGAGGGGGAGGAACAGGAGTCTGGAAACAGATGGTGAGAAACAGGAGTCTGGAAACAGAGGGGCAGAAACATGAGTCTGGAAACAGAGGGGGAGAAACAGGAGTCTGGAAACAGAGGGGGAGAAACAGGAGCCTGGAAACAGAGGGGGAGAAACAGAAGTCTGGAAACAGAGGGGCAGAAACAGGAGTCTGGAAACAGAGGGTGAGAAACAGGAGTCTGTAAACAGAGGAGCAGAAACAGGAGGCTGGAAACAGAGTGGGAGAAACAGGATTCTGGAAACAGAGGGCGAAAAACAGGAGGTTGGAAACTGAGGGGCAGAAATAGGAGGCTGGAAACAGTGGGGGAGAAACAGGAGTCTGGAAACAGAGGGGGAGAAACAGGAGTCTGGAAACAGAGGGGCAGAAACAGGAGTCTGGAAACAGAGGGGCCGAAACAGGAGCCTGGAAACAGAGGGGCAGAAACAGGAGACTGGAAACAGAGGGGGAGAAACTGGAGTCTGGAAACAGAGGGGGAGAAACAGGAGTCTGGAAACAGACGGTGAGAATCAGGAGTCTGGAAGCAGAGGGGGGAAACAGGAGTCTGGAAACAGTGGGGGAGAAACAGTAGTCTGGAAACAGAGGGTGAGAAACAGGAGTCTGGAAACAGAGGGGCGGAATCAGGAGGCTGGAAACAGAGGGGCAGAAACAGGAGTCTGGAAACAGAGGGGGAGAAACAGGAGTCTGGAAACAGAGGGGGAGAAACAGGAGTCTGGAAACAGAGGGGCAGAATCAGGAGGCTGGAAAGAGAGGGGCAGAAACAGGAGTCTGGAAACAGAGGGGGAGAAACAGGAGTCTGGAAACAGAGGGGGAGAAACAGGAGTCTGGAAACAGAGGGGGAGAAACAGGAGTCTGGAAACAGAGTGGCAGAAACAGGAGTCTGGAAACAGAGGGGGAGAAACAGCAGTCTGGAAACAGAGGGTGAGAAACAGGAGTCTGGAAACAGAGGGGCAGAAACAGGAGGCTGGAAACAGAGGGGGAGAAACAGGAGTCTGGAAACAGAGGGCGAGAAACAGGAGGTTGGAAACTGAGGGGCAGAAACAGGAGGCTGGAAACAGAGGGGGAGAAACAGGAGTCTGGAAACAGAGGGGGAGAAACAGGAGGCTGGAAACAGAGGGGCAGAAACAGGAGTCTGGAAACAGAGGGGCAGAGACAGGAGCCTGGAAACAGAGGGGCAGAAACAGGAGTCTGGAAACAGAGGGGGAGAAACAGGAGTCTGGAAACAGAGAGGCAGAAACAGGAGTCTGGAAACAGAGGGGCAGAAACAGGAGTCTGGTAACAGAGGGGGAGAAACAGGAGTCTGGAAACAGAGGGGCAGTATCAGGAGTCTGGAAACAGAGGGGGAGAAACAGGAGTCTGGAAACAGTGGGGGAGAAACAGGAGGGTGGAAACAGAGGGTGAGAATCAGGAGTCTGGAAACAGAGGGGGAGAAACAGGAGTCTGGAAACAGAGGGGGAGAACAGAAGTCTGGAAACAGAGGGGCAGAAACAGGAGTCTGGTAACAGAGGGGGAGAAACAGGAGTCTGGAAACAGAGGGGCAGAATCAGGAGTCTGGAAACAGAGGGGGAGAAACAGGAGTCTGGAAACAGAGGGGGAGAAACAGGAGGGTGGAAACAGAGGGTGAGAATCAGGAGTCTGGAAGCAGAGGGGGAGAAACAGGAGTCTGGAAACAGAGGGAGAGAAACAGGAGCCTGGAAACAGAGGGTGAGAAACAGGAGTCTGGAAACAGAGGGCAGAATCAGGAGGCTGGAAATAGAGGGGCAGAAACAGGAGTCTGGAAACAGAGGGGGAGAAACAGGCGTCTGGAAACAGAGGGGGAGAAACAGGAGTCTGGAAACAGAGGGGGAGAAACAGAAGTCTGGAAACAGAGGGGCAGAAACTGGAGTCTGGTAACAGAGGGGGAGAAACAGGAGTCTGGAAACAGAGGGGCAGAATCAGGAGGCTGGAAACAGAGGGGCAGTAACAGGAGTCTGGAAACAGAGGGGAAGAAACAGGAGTCTGGAAACAGAGGGTGAGAAACAGGAGGCTGGAAACAGAGAGGGAGAAACAGAAGTCTGGAAACTCAGGGTGAGAAACAGGAGTCTGGAAACAGAGGGGCAGAAACATGAGTCTGGAAACACAGGGGGAGAAACAGGAGTCTGGAAACAGAGGGGGAGAAACAGGAGTCTGGAAACAGTGGGGGAGAAACAGAAGTCTGGAAACAGAGGGGCAGAAACAGGAGTCTGGAAACATAGGGGGAGAAACAGGAGTCTGGAAACAGAGGGTGAGAAACAGGAGTCTGGAAACAGAGTGGCAGAAACAGGAGGCTGGAAACAGAGGGGGAGAAACAGGAGTCTGGAAACAGAGGGCGAGAAACAGGAGGTTGGAAACTGAGGGGCAGAAACAGGAGGCTGGAAACAGAGGGGGAGAAACAGGAGTCTGGAAACAGAGGGGGAGAAACAGGAGTCTGGAAACAGAGGGGCAGAAACAGGAGTCTGGAAACAGAGGGGCAGAAACAGGAGCCTGGAAACAGAGGGGCTGATACAGGAGTCTGGAAACAGAGGGGGAGAAACAGGAGTCTGGAAACAGAGGGGGAGAAACAGGAGCCTGGAAACAGAGAGTGAGAATCAGGAGTCTGGACGCAGAGGGGGAGAAACAGGAGTCTGGAAACAGAGGGGGAGAAACAGGAGTCTGGAAACAGAGGGTGAGAAACAGGAGTCAGGAAACAGAGGGGCAGAATCAGGAGGCTGGAAACAGAGGGGCAGAAACAGGAGTCTGGAAACAGAGGGGTAGAAACAGGAGTCTGGAAACAGAGGGGGAGAAACAGGAGTCTGGAAACAGACGGGGAGAAACAGAAGTCTGGAAACAGAGGGGCAGAAACAGGAGTCTGGAAACAGAGGGGGAGAAACAGGAGTCTGGAAACAGAGGGGGAGAAACAGGAGGGTGGAAACAGAGGGTGAGAATCAGGAGTCTGGAAGCAGAGGGGGAGAAACAGGAGTCTGGAAACAGAGGGAGAGAAACAGCAGTCTGGAAACAGAGGGTGAGAAACAGGAGTCTGGAAACAGAGGGCAGAATCAGGAGGCTGGAAATAGAGGGGCAGAATCAGGAGTCTGGAAACAGATGGTGAGAAACAGGAGTCTGGAAACAGAGGGGCAGAAACATGAGTCTGGAAACAGAGGGGGAGAAACAGGAGTCTGGAAACAGAGGGGGAGAAACAGGAGCCTGGAAACAGAGGGGGAGAAACAGAAGTCTGGAAACAGAGGGGCAGAAACAGGAGTCTGGAAACAGAGGGTGAGAAACAGGAGTCTGTAAACAGAGGAGCAGAAACAGGAGGCTGGAAACAGAGTGGGAGAAACAGGATTCTGGAAACAGAGGGCGAAAAACAGGAGGTTGGAAACTGAGGGGCAGAAATAGGAGGCTGGAAACAGTGGGGGAGAAACAGGAGTCTGGAAACAGAGGGGGAGAAACAGGAGTCTGGAAACAGAGGGGCAGAAACAGGAGTCTGGAAACAGAGGGGCCGAAACAGGAGCCTGGAAACAGAGGGGCAGAAACAGGAGACTGGAAACAGAGGGGGAGAAACTGGAGTCTGGAAACAGAGGGGGAGAAACAGGAGTCTGGAAACAGACGGTGAGAATCAGGAGTCTGGAAGCAGAGGGGGGAAACAGGAGTCTGGAAACAGTGGGGGAGAAACAGTAGTCTGGAAACAGAGGGTGAGAAACAGGAGTCTGGAAACAGAGGGGCGGAATCAGGAGGCTGGAAACAGAGGGGCAGAAACAGGAGTCTGGAAACAGAGGGGGAGAAACAGGAGTCTGGAAACAGAGGGGGAGAAACAGGAGTCTGGAAACAGAGGGGCAGAATCAGGAGGCTGGAAAGAGAGGGGCAGAAACAGGAGTCTGGAAACAGAGGGGGAGAAACAGGAGTCTGGAAACAGAGGGGAAGAAACAGGAGTCTGGAAACAGAGGGGGAGAAACAGGAGTCTGGAAACAGAGTGGCAGAAACAGGAGTCTGGAAACAGAGGGGGAGAAACAGCAGTCTGGAAACAGAGGGTGAGAAACAGGAGTCTGGAAACAGAGGGGCAGAAACAGGAGGCTGGAAACAGAGGGGGAGAAACAGGAGTCTGGAAACAGAGGGCGAGAAACAGGAGGTTGGAAACTGAGGGGCAGAAACAGGAGGCTGGAAACAGAGGGGGAGAAACAGGAGTCTGGAAACAGAGGGGGAGAAACAGGAGGCTGGAAACAGAGGGGCAGAAACAGGAGTCTGGAAACAGAGGGGCAGAGACAGGAGCCTGGAAACAGAGGGGCAGAAACAGGAGTCTGGAAACAGAGGGGGAGAAACAGGAGTCTGGAAACAGAGAGGCAGAAACAGGAGTCTGGAAACAGAGGGGCAGAAACAGGAGTCTGGTAACAGAGGGGGAGAAACAGGAGTCTGGAAACAGAGGGGCAGAATCAGGAGTCTGGAAACAGAGGGGGAGAAACAGGAGTCTGGAAACAGTGGGGGAGAAACAGGAGGGTGGAAACAGAGGGTGAGAATCAGGAGTCTGGAAACAGAGGGGGAGAAACAGGAGTCTGGAAACAGAGGGGGAGAAACAGAAGTCTGGAAACAGAGGGGCAGAAACAGGAGTCTGGTAACAGAGGGGGAGAAACAGGAGTCTGGAAACAGAGGGGCAGAATCAGGAGTCTGGAAACAGAGGGGGAGAAACAGGAGTCTGGAAACAGAGGGGGAGAAACAGGAGGGTGGAAACAGAGGGTGAGAATCAGGAGTCTGGAAGCAGAGGGGGAGAAACAGGAGTCTGGAAACAGAGGGAGAGAAACAGGAGCCTGGAAACAGAGGGTGAGAAACAGGAGTCTGGAAACAGAGGGCAGAATCAGGAGGCTGGAAATAGAGGGGCAGAAACAGGAGTCTGGAAACAGAGGGGGAGAAACAGGCGTCTGGAAACAGAGGGGGAGAAACAGGAGTCTGGAAACAGAGGGGGAGAAACAGAAGTCTGGAAACAGAGGG
This sequence comes from Carcharhinus amblyrhynchos, assembly GCF_965287045.1. Classification (NCBI taxonomy): domain Eukaryota; kingdom Metazoa; phylum Chordata; class Chondrichthyes; order Carcharhiniformes; family Carcharhinidae; genus Carcharhinus; species Carcharhinus amblyrhynchos. The sequence continues at coordinate 52,598 of NW_027650173.1, read as the reverse complement.
GCAGAAACTGGAGTCTGGTAACAGAGGGGGAGAAACAGGAGTCTGGAAACAGAGGGGCAGAATCAGGAGGCTGGAAACAGAGGGGCAGTAACAGGAGTCTGGAAACAGAGGGGAAGAAACAGGAGTCTGGAAACAGAGGGTGAGAAACAGGAGGCTGGAAACAGAGAGGGAGAAACAGAAGTCTGGAAACTCAGGGTGAGAAACAGGAGTCTGGAAACAGAGGGGCAGAAACATGAGTCTGGAAACACAGGGGGAGAAACAGGAGTCTGGAAACAGAGGGGGAGAAACAGGAGTCTGGAAACAGTGGGGGAGAAACAGGAGTCTGGAAACAGAGGGTGAGAAACAGGAGTCTGGAAACAGAGTGGCAGAAACAGGAGGCTGGAAACAGAGGGGGAGAAACAGGAGTCTGGAAACAGAGGGCGAGAAACAGGAGGTTGGAAACTGAGGGGCAGAAACAGGAGGCTGGAAACAGAGGGGGAGAAACAGGAGTCTGGAAACAGAGGGGGAGAAACAGGAGTCTGGAAACAGAGGGGCAGAAACAGGAGTCTGGAAACAGAGGGGCAGAAACAGGAGCCTGGAAACAGAGGGGCTGATACAGGAGTCTGGAAACAGAGGGGGAGAAACAGGAGTCTGGAAACAGAGGGGGAGAAACAGGAGCCTGGAAACAGAGAGTGAGAATCAGGAGTCTGGACGCAGAGGGGGAGAAACAGGAGTCTGGAAACAGAGGGGGAGAAACAGGAGTCTGGAAACAGAGGGTGAGAAACAGGAGTCAGGAAACAGAGGGGCAGAATCAGGAGGCTGGAAACAGAGGGGCAGAAACAGGAGTCTGGAAACAGAGGGGTAGAAACAGGAGTCTGGAAACAGAGGGGGAGAAACAGGAGTCTGGAAACAGACGGGGAGAAACAGAAGTCTGGAAACAGAGGGGCAGAAACAGGAGTCTGGAAACAGAGGGGGAGAAACAGGAGTCTGGAAACAGAGGGGGAGAAACAGGAGGGTGGAAACAGAGGGTGAGAATCAGGAGTCTGGAAGCAGAGGGGGAGAAACAGGAGTCTGGAAACAGAGGGAGAGAAACAGCAGTCTGGAAACAGAGGGTGAGAAACAGGAGTCTGGAAACAGAGGGCAGAATCAGGAGGCTGGAAATAGAGGGGCAGAATCAGGAGTCTGGAAACAGATGGTGAGAAACAGGAGTCTGGAAACAGAGGGGCAGAAACATGAGTCTGGAAACAGAGGGGGAGAAACAGGAGTCTGGAAACAGAGGGGGAGAAACAGGAGCCTGGAAACAGAGGGGGAGAAACAGAAGTCTGGAAACAGAGGGGCAGAAACAGGAGTCTGGAAACAGAGGGTGAGAAACAGGAGTCTGTAAACAGAGGAGCAGAAACAGGAGGCTGGAAACAGAGTGGGAGAAACAGGATTCTGGAAACAGAGGGCGAAAAACAGGAGGTTGGAAACTGAGGGGCAGAAATAGGAGGCTGGAAACAGTGGGGGAGAAACAGGAGTCTGGAAACAGAGGGGGAGAAACAGGAGTCTGGAAACAGAGGGGCAGAAACAGGAGTCTGGAAACAGAGGGGCCGAAACAGGAGCCTGGAAACAGAGGGGCAGAAACAGGAGACTGGAAACAGAGGGGGAGAAACTGGAGTCTGGAAACAGAGGGGGAGAAACAGGAGTCTGGAAACAGACGGTGAGAATCAGGAGTCTGGAAGCAGAGGGGGGAAACAGGAGTCTGGAAACAGTGGGGGAGAAACAGTAGTCTGGAAACAGAGGGTGAGAAACAGGAGTCTGGAAACAGAGGGGCGGAATCAGGAGGCTGGAAACAGAGGGGCAGAAACAGGAGTCTGGAAACAGAGGGGGAGAAACAGGAGTCTGGAAACAGAGGGGGAGAAACAGGAGTCTGGAAACAGAGGGGCAGAATCAGGAGGCTGGAAAGAGAGGGGCAGAAACAGGAGTCTGGAAACAGAGGGGGAGAAACAGGAGTCTGGAAACAGAGGGGGAGAAACAGGAGTCTGGAAACAGAGGGGGAGAAACAGGAGTCTGGAAACAGAGTGGCAGAAACAGGAGTCTGGAAACAGAGGGGGAGAAACAGCAGTCTGGAAACAGAGGGTGAGAAACAGGAGTCTGGAAACAGAGGGGCAGAAACAGGAGGCTGGAAACAGAGGGGGAGAAACAGGAGTCTGGAAACAGAGGGCGAGAAACAGGAGGTTGGAAACTGAGGGGCAGAAACAGGAGGCTGGAAACAGAGGGGGAGAAACAGGAGTCTGGAAACAGAGGGGGAGAAACAGGAGGCTGGAAACAGAGGGGCAGAAACAGGAGTCTGGAAACAGAGGGGCAGAGACAGGAGCCTGGAAACAGAGGGGCAGAAACAGGAGTCTGGAAACAGAGGGGGAGAAACAGGAGTCTGGAAACAGAGAGGCAGAAACAGGAGTCTGGAAACAGAGGGGCAGAAACAGGAGTCTGGTAACAGAGGGGGAGAAACAGGAGTCTGGAAACAGAGGGGCAGAATCAGGAGTCTGGAAACAGAGGGGGAGAAACAGGAGTCTGGAAACAGTGGGGGAGAAAAGGAGGGTGGAAACAGAGGGTGAGAATCAGGAGTCTGGAAACAGAGGGGGAGAAACAGGAGTCTGGAAACAGAGGGGGAGAAACAGAAGTCTGGAAACAGAGGGGCAGAAACAGGAGTCTGGTAACAGAGGGGGAGAAACAGGAGTCTGGAAACAGAGGGGCAGAATCAGGAGTCTGGAAACAGAGGGTGAGAAACAGGAGTCTGGAAACAGAGGGGGAGAAACAGGAGAGTGGAAACAGAGGGTGAGAATCAGGAGTCTGGAAGCAGAGGGGGAGAAACAGGAGTCTGGAAACAGAGGGGCAGAAACAGGAGCCTGGAAACAGAGGGTGAGAAACAGGAGTCTGGAAACAGAGGGCAGAATCAGGAGGCTGGAAATAGAGGGGCAGAAACAGGAGTCTGGAAACAGAGGGGGAGAAACAGGCGTCGCGAAACAGAGGGGGAGAAACAGGAGTCTGGAAACAGAGAGGGAGAAACAGAAGTCTGGAAACAGAGGGGCAGAAACTGGAGTCTGGTAACAGAGGGGGAGAAACAGGAGTCTGGAAACAGAGGGGCAGAATCAGGAGGCTGGAAACAGAGGGGCAGTAACAGGAGTCTGGAAACAGAGGGGAAGAAACAGGAGTCTGGAAACAGAGGGGGAGAAACAGGAGGCTGGAAACATAGAGGGAGAAACAGAAGTCTGGAAACTCAGGGTGAGAAACAGGAGTCTGGAAACAGAGGGGCAGAAACATGAGTCTGGAAACACAGGGGGAGAAACAGGAGTCTGGAAACAGAGGGGGAGAAACAGGAGTCTGGAAACAGTGGGGGAGAAACAGAAGTCTGGAAACAGAGGGGCAGAAACAGGAGTCTGGAAACATAGGGGGAGAAACAGGAGTCTGGAAACAGAGGGTGAGAAACAGGAGTCTGGAAACAGAGTGGCAGAAACAGGAGGCTGGAAACAGAGGGGGAGAAACAGGAGTCTGGAAACAGAGGGCGAGAAACAGGAGGTTGGAAACTGAGGGGCAGAAACAGGAGGCTGGAAACAGAGGGGGAGAAACAGGAGTCAGGAAACAGAGGGGGAGAAACAGGAGTCTGGAAACAGAGGGGCAGAAACAGGAGTCTGGAAACAGAGGGGCAGAAACAGGAGCCTGGAAACAGAGGGGCTGATACAGGAGTCTGGAAACAGAGGGGGAGAAACAGGAGTCTGGAAACAGAGGGGGAGAAACAGGAGCCTGGAAACAGAGAGTGAGAATCAGGAGTCTGGACGCAGAGGGGGAGAAACAGGAGTCTGGAAACAGAGGGGGAGAAACAGGAGTCTGGAAACAGAGGGTGAGAAACAGGAGTCAGGAAACAGAGGGGCAGAATCAGGAGGCTGGAAACAGAGGGGCAGAAACAGGAGTCTGGAAACAGAGGGGTAGAAACAGGAGTCTGGAAACAGAGGGGGAGAAACAGGAGTCTGGAAACAGACGGGGAGAAACAGAAGTCTGGAAACAGAGGGGCAGAAACAGGAGTCTGGAAACAGAGGGGGAGAAACAGGAGTCTGGAAACAGAGGGGGAGGAACAGGAGGGTGGAAACAGAGGGTGAGAATCAGGAGTCTGGAAGCAGAGGGGGAGAAACAGGAGTCTGGAAACAGAGGGGCAGAAACAGGAGTCTGGAAACAGAGGGGCAGAAACAGGAGTCTGGAAACAGAGGGCAGAATCAGGAGGCTGGAAATAGAGGGGCAGAAACAGGAGTCTGGAAGCAGAGGGGGAGAAACAGGAGTCTGGAAACAGAGGGGGAGAAACAGGAGTCTGGAAACAGAGGGGGAGAAACAGAAGTCTGGAAACAGAGGGGCAGAAACAGGAGTCTGGTAACAGAGGGGGAGAAACAGGAGTCTGGAAACAGAGGGAGAGAATCAGGAGTCTGGAAACAGAGGGGAGAAACAGGAGTCTGGAAACAGAGGGGGAGAAGCAGGAGTCTGGAAACAGAATGTGAGAATCAGGAGTCTGGAAGCAGAGGGGGAGAAACAGGAGTCTGGAAACAGAGGGGGAGAAACAGGAGTCTGGAAACAGAGGGGCAGAATCAGGAGGCTGGAAACAGAGGGGCAGAAACAGGAGTCTGGAAACAGAGGGGGAGAAACAGGAGTCTGGAAACCGAAGGGGAGAAACAGGAGTCTGGAAACAGAGGGGGAGAAACAGAAGTCTGGAAGCAGAGGGGCAGAAACAGGAGTCTGGAAACAGAGGGGGAGAAACAGGAGTCTGGAAACAGAGGGGCTGAAACAGGAGTCTGGAAACAGAGGGGGAGAAACAGGAGTCTGGAAACAGAGGGGGAGAAACAGGAGGGTGGAAACAGGGGGTGAGAATCAGGAGTCTGGAAGCAGAGGGGGTGAAACAGGAGTCTGGAAACAGAGGGAGAGAAACAGGAGGCTGGAAGCAGAGGGTGAGAAACAGGAGTCTGGAAACAGAGGGGCAGAATCTGGAGGCTGGAAACACAGGGGCAGAAACAGTAGTCTGGAAACAGAGGGGAAGAAACAGGAGGCTGGAAACAGCGGGGGAGAAACAGGAGGCTGGAAACAGAGTGGGAGAAACAGGAGTCTGGAAACTCAGGGTGAGAAACAGGAGTCTGGAAACAGAGGGGCAGAAACAGGAGTCTGGAAACAGAGGGGGAGGAACAGGAGTCTGGAAACAGATGGTGAGAAACAGGAGTCTGGAAACAGAGGGGCAGAAACATGAGTCTGGAAACAGAGGGGGAGAAACAGGAGTCTGGAAACAGAGGGGGAGAAACAGGAGCCTGGAAACAGAGGGGGAGAAACAGAAGTCTGGAAACAGAGGGGCAGAAACAGGAGTCTGGAAACAGAGGGTGAGAAACAGGAGTCTGTAAACAGAGGAGCAGAAACAGGAGGCTGGAAACAGAGTGGGAGAAACAGGATTCTGGAAACAGAGGGCGAAAAACAGGAGGTTGGAAACTGAGGGGCAGAAATAGGAGGCTGGAAACAGTGGGGGAGAAACAGGAGTCTGGAAACAGAGGGGGAGAAACAGGAGTCTGGAAACAGAGGGGCAGAAACAGGAGTCTGGAAACAGAGGGGCCGAAACAGGAGCCTGGAAACAGAGGGGCAGAAACAGGAGACTGGAAACAGAGGGGGAGAAACTGGAGTCTGGAAACAGAGGGGGAGAAACAGGAGTCTGGTAACAGACGGTGAGAATCAGGAGTCTGGAAGCAGAGGGGGGAAACAGGAGTCTGGAAACAGTGGGGGAGAAACAGTAGTCTGGAAACAGAGGGTGAGAAACAGGAGTCTGGAAACAGAGGGGCGGAATCAGGAGGCTGGAAACAGAGGGGCAGAAACAGGAGTCTGGAAACAGAGGGGGAGAAACAGGAGTCTGGAAACAGAGGGGGAGAAACAGGAGTCTGGAAACAGAGGGGCAGAATCAGGAGGCTGGAAAGAGAGGGGCAGAAACAGGAGTCTGGAAACAGAGGGGGAGAAACAGGAGTCTGGAAACAGAGGGGGAGAAACAGGAGTCTGGAAACAGAGGGGGAGAAACAGGAGTCTGGAAACAGAGGGGCAGAAACAGGAGTCTGGAAACAGAGGGGGAGAAACAGCAGTCTGGAAACAGAGGGTGAGAAACAGGAGTCTGGAAACAGAGGGGCAGAAACAGGAGGCTGGAAACAGAGGGGGAGAAACAGGAGTCTGGAAACAGAGGGCGAGAAACAGGAGGTTGGAAACTGAGGGGCAGAAACAGGAGGCTGGAAACAGAGGGGGAGAAACAGGAGTCTGGAAACAGAGGGGGAGAAACAGGAGGCTGGAAACAGAGAGGCAGAAACAGGAGTCTGGAAACAGAGGGGCAGAGACAGGAGCCTGGAAACAGAGGGGCAGAAACAGGAGTCTGGAAACAGAGGGGGAGAAACAGGAGTCTGGAAACAGAGAGGCAGAAACAGGAGTCTGGAAACAGAGGGGCAGAAACAGGAGTCTGGTAACAGAGGGGGAGAAACAGGAGTCTGGAAACAGAGGGGCAGAATCAGGAGTCTGGAAACAGAGGGGGAGAAACAGGAGTCTGGAAACAGTGGGGGAGAAACAGGAGGGTGGAAACAGAGGGTTAGAATCAGGAGTCTGGAAACAGAGGGGGAGAAACAGGAGTCTGGAAACAGAGGGGGAGAAACAGAAGTCTGGAAACAGAGGGGCAGAAACAGGAATCTGGTAACAGAGGGGGAGAAACAGGAGTCTGGAAACAGAGGGGCAGAATCAGGAGTCTGGAAACAGAGGGGGAGAAACAGGAGTCTGGAAACAGAGGGGGAGAAACAGGGGGGTGGAAACAGAGGGTGAGAATCAGGAGTCTGGAAGCAGAGGGGGAGAAACAGGAGTCTGGAAACAGAGGGGGAGAAACAGGAGGCTGGAAACAGAGAGGCAGAAACAGGAGTCTGGAAACAGAGGGGCAGAGACAGGAGCCTGGAAACAGAGGGGCAGAAACAGGAGTCTGGAAACAGAGGGGGAGAAACAGGAGTCTGGAAACAGAGAGGCAGAAACAGGAGTCTGGAAACAGAGGGGCAGAAACAGGAGTCTGGTAACAGAGGGGGAGAAACAGGAGTCTGGAAACAGAGGGGCAGAATCAGGAGTCTGGAAACAGAGGGGGAGAAACAGGAGTCTGGAAACAGTGGGGGAGAAACAGGAGGGTGGAAACAGAGGGTGAGAATCAGGAGTCTGGAAACAGAGGGGGAGAAACAGGAGTCTGGAAACAGAGCGGGAGAAACAGAAGTCTGGAAACAGAGGGGCAGAAACAGGAATCTGGTAACAGAGGGGGAGAAACAGGAGTCTGGAAACAGAGGGGCAGAATCAGGAGTCTGGAAACAGAGGGGGAGAAACAGGAGTCTGGAAACAGAGGGGGAGAAACAGGGGGGTGGAAACAGAGGGTGAGAATCAGGAGTCTGGAAGCAGAGGGGGAGAAACAGGAGTCTGGAAACAGAGGGAGAGAAACAGGAGCCTGGAAACAGAGGGTGAGAAACAGGAGTCTGGAAACAGAGGGCAGAATCAGGAGGCTGGAAATAGAGGGGCAGAAACAGGAGTTTGGAAACAGAGGGGGAGAAACAGGCGTCTGGAAACAGAGGGGGAGAAACAGGAGTCTGGAAACAGAGGGGGAGAAACAGGAGGCTGGAAACAGAGAGGGAGAAACAGAAGTCTGGAAACTCAGGGTGAGAACCAGGAGTCTGGAAACAGAGGGGCAGAAACATGAGTCTGGAAACACAGGGGGAGAAACAGGAGTCTGGAAACAGAGGGGGAGAAACAGGAGTCTGGAAACAGTGGGGGAGAAACAGAAGTCTGGAAACAGAGGGGCAGAAACAGGAGTCTGGAAACATAGGGGGAGAAACAGGAGTCTGGAAACAGAGGGTGAGAAACAGGAGTCTGGAAACAGAGTGGCAGAAACAGGAGGCTGGAAACAGAGGGGGAGAAACAGGAGTCTGGAAACAGAGGGCGAGAAACAGGAGGTTGGAAACTGAGGGGCAGAAACAGGAGGCTGGAAACAGAGGGGGAGAAACAGGAGTCTGGAAACAGAGGGGGAGAAACAGGAGTCTGGAAACAGAGGGGCAGAAACAGGAGTCTGGAAACAGAGGGGCAGAAACAGGAGTCTGGAAACAGAGGGGCAGAAACAGGAGTCTGGAAACAGAGGGGCAGAAACAGGAGCCTGGAAACAGAGGGGCTGATACAGGAGTCTGGAAACAGAGGGGGAGAAACAGGAGTCTGGAAACAGAGGGGGAGAAACAGGAGCCTGGAAACAGAGAGTGAGAATCAGGAGTCTGGACGCAGAGGGGGAGAAACAGGAGTCTGGAAACAGAGGGGGAGAAACAGGTGTCTGGAAACAGAGGGTGAGAAAAAGGAGTCAGGAAACAGAGGGGCAGAATCAGGAGGCTGGAAACAGAGGGGCAGAAACAGGAGTCTGGAAACAGAGGGGTAGAAACAGGAGTCTGGAAACAGAGGGGGAGAAACAGGAGTCTGGAAACAGACGGGGAGAAACAGAAGTCTGGAAACAGAGGGGCAGAAACAGGAGTCTGGAAACAGAGGGGGAGAAACAGGAGTCTGGAAACAGAGGGGGAGAAACAGGAGTCTGGAAACAGAGGGTGAGAATCAGGAGTCTGGACGCAGAGGGGGAGAAACAGGAGTCTGGAAACAGAGGGGGAGAAACAGGAGTCTGGAAACAGAGGGTGAGAAACATGAGTCCAGAAACAGAGGGGCAGAATCAGGAGGCTGGAAACAGAGGGGCAGAAACAGGCGTCTGGAAACAGAGGGGGAGAAACAGGAGTCTGGAAACAGAGGGGGAGAAACAGGAGTCTGGAAACAGAGGGGGAGAAACAGAAGTCTGGAAACAGAGGGGCAGAAACAGGAGTCTGGAAACAGAGGGGGAGAAACAGGAGTCTGGAAACAGAGGGGCAGAAACAGGAGTCTGGAAACAGAGGGGGAGAAGCAGGAGTCTGGAAACAGAGTGGGAGAAACAGGAGTCTGGAAACAGAGGGTGAGAATCAGGAGTCTGGAAACAGAGGGGGAGAAACAGGAGTCGGGAAACAGAGGGGGAGAAACAGGAGTCTGGAAACAGAGGGGCAGAATCAGGAGGCTGGAAAGAGAGGGGCAGAAACAGGAGTCTGGAAACAGAGGGGGAGAAACAGGAGTCTGGAAACAGAGGGGGAGAAACAGGAGTCTGGAAACAGAGGGGGAGAAACAGGAGTCTGGAAACAGAGGGGCAGAAACAGGAGTCTGGAAACAGAGGGGGAGAAACAGCAGTCTGGAAACAGAGGGTGAGAAACAGGAGTCTGGAAACAGAGGGGCAGAAACAGGAGGCTGGAAACAGAGGGGGAGAAACAGGAGTCTGGAAACAGAGGGCGAGAAACAGGAGGTTGGAAACTGAGGGGCAGAAACAGGAGGCTGGAAACAGAGGGGGAGAAACAGGAGTCTGGAAACAGAGGGGGAGAAACAGGAGGCTGGAAACAGAGGGGCAGAAACAGGAGTCTGGAAACAGAGGGGCAGAGACAGGAGCCTGGAAACAGAGGGGCAGAAACAGGATTCTGGAAACAGAGGGGGAGAAACAGGAGTCTGGAAACAGAGAGGCAGAAACAGGAGTCTGGAAACAGAGGGGCAGATACAGGAGTCTGGTAACAGAGGGGGAGAAACAGGAGGCTGGAAACAGAGGGGCAGAAACAGGAGTCTGGAAACAGAGGGGCAGAGACAGGAGCCTGGAAACAGAGGGGCAGAAACAGGATTCTGGAAACAGAGGGGGAGAAACAGGAGTCTGGAAACAGAGAGGCAGAAACAGGAGTCTGGAAACAGAGGGGCAGATACAGGAGTCTGGTAACAGAGGGGGAGAAACAGGAGTCTGGAAACAGAGGGGCAGAATCAGGAGTCTTGAAACAGAGGGGGAGAAACAGGAGTCTGGAAACAGTGGGGGAGAAACAGAAGGGTGGAAACAGAGGGTGAGAATCAGGAGTCTGGAAACAGAGGGGGAGAAACAGGAGTCTGGAAACAGAGGGGGAGAAACAGAAGTCTGGAAACAGAGGGGCAGAAACAGGAGTCTGGTAACAGAGGGGGAGAAACAGGAGTCTGGAAACAGAGGGGCAGAATCAGGAGTCTGGAAACAGAGGGGGAGAAACAGGAGTCTGGAAACAGAGGGGGAGAAACAGGAGGGTGGAAACAGAGGGTGAGAATCAGGAGTCTGGAAGCAGAGGGGGATAAACAGGAGTCTGGAAACAGAGGGAGAGAAACAGGAGCCTGGAAACAGAGGGTGAGAAACAGGAGTCTGGAAACAGAGGGGCAGAATCAGGAGGCTGGAAAGAGAGGGGCAGAAACAGGAGTCTGGAAACAGAGGGGGAGAAACAGGAGTCTGGAAACAGAGGGGGAGAAACAGGAGTCTGGAAACAGAGGGGGAGAAACAGGAGTCTGGAAACAGAGGGGCAGAAACAGGAGTCTGGAAACAGAGGGGGAGAAACAGCAGTCTGGAAACAGAGGGTGAGAAACAGGAGTCTGGAAACAGAGGGGCAGAAACAGGAGGCTGGAAACAGAGGGGGAGAAACAGGAGTCTGGAAACAGAGGGCGAGAAACAGGAGGTTGGAAACTGAGGGGCAGAAACAGGAGGCTGGAAACAGAGGGGGAGAAACAGGAGTCTGGAAACAGAGGGGGAGAAACAGGAGGCTGGAAACAGAGGGGCAGAAACAGGAGTCTGGAAACAGAGGGGCAGAGACAGGAGCCTGGAAACAGAGGGGCAGAAACAGGATTCTGGAAACAGAGGGGGAGAAACAGGAGTCTGGAAACAGAGAGGCAGAAACAGGAGTCTGGAAACAGAGGGGCAGAAACAGGAGTCTGGTAACAGAGGGGGAGAAACAGGAGTCTGGAAACAGAGGGGCAGAATCAGGAGTCTTGAAACAGAGGGGGAGAAACAGGAGTCTGGAAACAGTGGGGGAGAAACAGAAGGGTGGAAACAGAGGGGGAGAAACAGGAGTCTGGAAACAGTGGGGGAGAAACAGAAGGGTGGAAACAGAGGGTGAGAATCAGGAGTCTGGAAACAGAGGGGGAGAAACAGGAGTCTGGAAACAGAGGGGGAGAAACAGGAGTCTGGAAACAGAGGGGGAGAAACAGGAGTCTGGAAACAGAGGGAGAGAATCAGGAGTCTGGAAACAGAGGGGGAGAAACAGGAGTCTGGAAACAGAGGGGGAGAAACAGGAGGGTGGAAACAGAGGGTGAGAATCAGGGGTCTGGAAGCAGAGGGGGAGAAACAGGAGTCTAGAAATAGAGGGAGAGAAACAGGAGTCTGGAAACAGAGGGTGAGAAACAGAAGTCTGGAAACAGAGGGGCAGAATCAGGAGGCTGGAAACAGAGGGGCAGTAACAGGAGTCTGGAAACAGAGGGGAAGAAACAGGAGTCTGGAAACAGAGGGGGAGAAACAGGAGGCTGGAAACAGAGAGGGAGAAACAGAAGTCTGGAAACTCAGGGTGAGAAACAGGAGTCTGGAAACAGAGGGGCAGAAACATGAGTCTGGAAACACAGGGGGAGAAACAGGAGTCTGGAAACAGAGGGGGAGAAACAGGAGTCTGGAAACAGTGGGGGAGAAACAGAAGTCTGGAAACAGAGGGGCAGAAACAGGAGTCTGGAAACAGAGGGGGAGAAACAGGAGTCTGGAAACAGAGGGTGAGAAACAGGAGTCTGGAAACAGAGTGGCAGAAACAGGAGGCTGGAAACAGAGGGGGAGAAACAGGAGTCTGGAAACAGAGGGCGAGAAACAGGAGGTTGGAAACTGAGGGGCAGAAACAGGAGGCTGGAAACAGAGGGGGAGAAACAGGAGTCTGTAAACAGAGGGGGAGAAACAGGAGGCTGGAAACAGAGGGGGAGAAACAGGAGCCTGGAAACTCAGGGTGAGAAACAGGAGTCTGGAAACAGAGGGGCAGAAACAGGACTCTGGAAACAGAGGGGGAGGAACAGGAGTCTGGAAAAAGATGGTGAGAAACAGGAGTCTGGAAACAGAGGGGCAGAAACATGAGTCTGGAAACAGAGGGGGAGAAACAGGAGTCTGGAAACAGAGGGGGAGAAACTGGAGCCTGGAAACAGAGGGAGAGAAACAGAAGTCTGGATACAGAGGGGCAGAAACAGGAGTCTGGAAACAGAGGGGGAGAAACAGGAGTCTGGAAACAGAGGGTGAGAAACAGGAGTCTTGGAACAGAGGAGCAGAAACAGGAGGCTGGAAACAGAGGGGGAGAAACAGGATTCTGGAAACAGAGGGCGAGAAGCAGGAGGTTGGAAACTGAGGGGCGGAAATAGGAGGCTGGAAACAGTGGGGGTGAAACAGGAGTCTGGAAACAGAGGGGGAGAAACAGGAGTCTGGAAACAGAGGGGCAGAAACATGAGTCTGGAAACAGAGGGGGAGAAACAGGAGTCTGGAAACAGAGGGGGAGAAACTGGAGCCTGGAAACAGAGGGAGAGAAAAAGAAGTCTGGAAACAGAGGGGCAGAAACAGGAGTCTGGAAACAGAGGGGGAGAAACAGGAGTCTGGAAACAGAGGGTGAGAAACAGGAGTCTTGGAACAGAGGAGCAGAAACAGGAGGCTGGAAACAGAGGGGGAGAAACAGGATTCTGGAAACAGAGGGCGAGAAGCAGGAGGTTGGAAACTGAGGGGCGGAAATAGGAGGCTGGAAACAGTGGGGGTGAAACAGGAGTCTGGAAACAGAGGGGGAGAAACAGGAGTCTGGAAACAGAGGGTGAGAAACAGGAGTCTTGGAACAGAGGAGCAGAAACAGGAGGCTGGAAACAGAGGGGGAGAAACAGGATTCTGGAAACAGAGGGCGAGAAGCAGGAGGTTGGAAACTGAGGGGCGGAAATAGGAGGCTGGAAACAGTGGGGGTGAAACAGGAGTCTGGAAACAGAGGGGGAGAAACAGGAGTCTGGAAACAGAGGGGCAGAAACATGAGTCTGGAAACAGAGGGGGAGAAACAGGAGTCTGGAAACAGAGGGGGAGAAACTGGATCCTGGAAACAGAGGGAGAGAAACAGAAGTCTGGAATCAGAGGGGCAGAAACAGGAGTCTGGAAACAGAGGGGGAGAAACAGGAGTCTGGAAACAGAGGGTGAGAAACAGGAGTCTTGGAACAGAGGAGCAGAAACAGGAGGCTGGAAACAGAGGGGGAGAAACAGGATTCTGGAAACAGAGGGCGAGAAGCAGGAGGTTGGAAACTGAGGGGCGGAAATAGGAGGCTGGAAACAGTGGGGGTGAAACAGGAGTCTGGAAACAGAGGGGGAGAAACAGGAGTCTGGAAACAGAGGGGCAGAAACAGGAGTCTGGAAACAGAGGGACAGAAACAGGAGCCTGGAAACAGAGGGGCAGAAACAGGAGTCTGGAAACAGAGGGGGAGAAACTTGAGTCTGGAAACAGAGGGGGAGAAACAGGAGTCTGGATACAGAGGGTGAGAATCAGGAGTCTGGAAGCAGAGGGGGGAAACAGGAGTCTGGAAACAGAGGGGGAGAAACAGGAGTCTGGAAACAGAGGGTGAGAAACAGAAGTCTGGAAGCAGAGGAGCAGAAACAGGAGGCTGGAAACAGAGGGGGAGAAACAGGATTCTGGAAACAGAGGGCGAGAAGCAGGAGGTTGGAAACTGAGGGGCGGAAATAGGAGGCTGGAAACAGTGGGGGTGAAACAGGAGTCTGGAAACAGAGGGGGAGAAACAGGAGTCAGGAAACAGAGGGGCAGAAACAGGAGTCTGGAAAAATAGGGGCAGAAACAGGAGCCTGGAAACAGAGGGGCAGAAACAGGAGTCTGGAAACAGAGGGTGAGAAACTGGAGTCTGGAAACAGAGGGGGAGAAACAGGAGTCTGGAAACAGAGGGTGAGAATCAGGAGTCTGGAAGCAGAGGGGGGAAACAGGAGTCTGGAAACAGAGGGGGAGAATCAGGAGTCTGGAAACAGAGGGTGAGAAACAGGAGTCTGGAAACAGAGGGGCAGAATCAGGAGGCTGGAACAGAGGGGCAGAAACAGGAGTCTGGAAACAGAGGGGGAGAAACAGGAGTCTGGAAACAGAGGGGGAGAAACAGGAGTCTGGAAACAGAGGGGGAGAAACAGAAGTCTGGAAACAGAGGGGCAGAAACAGGAGTCTGGAAACAGAGGGGGAGAAACAGGATTCTGGAAACAGAGGGGCAGAAACAGGAGTCTGGAAACAGAGGGGGAGAAACAGGAGTCTGTAAACAGAGGGGCAGAATCAGGAGGCTGGAAACAGAGGGGCAGAAACAGGAGTCTGGAAACAGAGGGGAAGAAACAGGAGGCTGGAAACAGAGGGTGAGAAACAGTAGGCTGGAAACAGAGGAGGAGAAACAGGAGTCTGGAAACTCAGGGTGAGAAACAGGAGTCTGGAAACAGAGGGGCAGAAACAGGAGTCTGGAAACAGAGGGGGAGGAGCAGGAGTCTGGAAACAGACGGTGAGAAACAGGAGTCTGGAAACAGAGGGGGAGAAACATGAGTCTGGAAACAGAGGGTGAGAAACAGGAGTCTGGAAACAGAGTGGCAGAAACAGGAGGCTGGAAACAGAGGGGGAGAAACAGGCGTCTGGAAACAGAGGGCGAGAAACAGGAGGTTGGAAACTGAGGGGCAGAAACAGGAGGCTGGAAACAGAGGGGGAGAAACAGGAGTCTGGAAACAGAGGGGGAGAAACAGGAGGCTGGAAACAGAGGGGCAGAAACAGGAGTCTGGAAACAGAGTGGCAGAAACAGGAGTCTGGTAACAGAGGGGGAGAAACAGGAGTCTGGGAACAGAGTGGCAGAAACAGGAGTCTGGAAACAGAGGGGCAGAATCAGGAGTCTGGGAACAGAGGGGGAGAAACAGGAGGGTGGAAACAGAGGGTGAGAATCAGGAGTCTGGAAACAGAGGGGGAGAAACAGGAGTCTGGAAACAGAGGGGCAGAAACAGAAGTCTGGAAACAGAGGGGCAGAAACAGGAGTCTGGTAACAGAGGGGGAGAAACAGGAGTCTGGAAACAGACGGGCAGAATCAGGAGTCTGGAAACAGAGGGGGAGAAACAGGAGTCTGGAAACAGAGGGTGAGAAACAGGAGTCTGGAAACAGAGGGGCAGAATCAGGAGGCTGGAAACAGTGGGGCAGAAACAGGAGTCTGGAAACAGAGGGGAAGAAACAGGAGGCTTGAAACAGAGGGTGAGAAACAGGAGGCTGGAAACAGAGGGGGAGAAACAGGAGTCTGGAAACTCAGGGTGAGAAACAGGAGTCTGGAAACAGAGGGGCAGAAACAGGAGTCTGGAAACAGAGGGGGAGGAACAGGAGTCTGGAAACAGACGGTGAGAAACAGGAGTCGGGAAACAGAGGGGCAGAAACATGAGTCTGGAAACAGAGGGGGAGAAACAGGAGTCTGGAAACAGAGGGGGAGAAACAGGAGTCTGGAAGCAGTGGGGGAGAAACAGAAGTCTGGAAACAGAGGGGCAGAAACAGGAGTCTGGAAACAGAGGGGCAGAAATTGGAGGCTGGAAACAGAGGGGGAGAAACAGGAGTCTGGAAACAGAGGGCGAGAAACAGGAGGTTGGAAACTGAGGGGCAGAAACAGGAGGCTGGAAACAGATGGGGAGAAACAGGAGTCTGGAAACAGAGGGGGAGAAACAGGAGGCTGGAAACAGAGGGGCAGAAACAGGAGTCTGGAAACAGAGTGGCAGAAACAGGAGTCTGGTAACAGGGGGGGAGAAACAGGAGTCTGGAAACAGAGGGGCAGAATCAGGAGTCTGGAAACAGAGGGGGAGAAACAGGAGGGTGGAAACAGAGGGTGAGAATCAGGAGTCTGGAAACAGAGGGGGAGAAACAGGAGTCTGGAAACAGAGGGGGAGAAACAGAAGTCTGGAAACAGAGGGGCAGAAACAGGAGTCTGGTAACAGAGGGGGAGAAACAGGAGTCTGGAAACAGAGGGGCAGAATCAGGAGTCTGGAAACAGAGGGGGAGAAACAGGAGGGTGGAAACAGAGGGTGAGAATCAGGAGTCTGGAAGCAGAGGGTGAGAAACAGGAGTCTGGAAACAGAGGGAGAGAAACAGGAGTCTGGAAACAGAGGGTGAGAAACAGGAGTCTGGAAACAGAGGGGCAGAATCAGGAGGCTGGAAACAGAGGGGCAGAAACAGGTGTCTGGAAACAGAGGGGGAGAAACAGGAGTCTGGAAACAGAGGGGGAGAAACAGGAGTCTGGAAACAGAGGGGGAGAAACAGAAGTCTGGAAACAGAGGGGCAGAAACAGGAGTCTGGTAACAGAGGGGGAGAAACAGGAGTCTGGAAACAGAGGGGCAGAATCAGGAGTCTGGAAACAGAGTGGGAGAAACAGGAGTCTGGAAACAGAGGGGGAGAAACAGGAGGGTGGAAACAGAGGGTGAGAATCAGGAGTCTGGAAGCAGAGGGGGAGAAACAGGAGTCTGGAAACAGAGGGAGGGAAACACAAGTCTGGAAACAGAGGGTGAGAAACAGGAGTCTGGAAACAGAGGGGCAGAATCAGGAGGCTGGAAACAGAGGGGCGGTAACAGGAGTCTGGAAACAGAGGGGAAGAAACAGGAGGCTGGAAACAGAGGGGGAGAAACAGGAGGCTGGAAACGGAGAGGGAGAAACAGAAGTCTGGAAACTCAGGGTGAGAAACAGGAGTCTGGAAACAGAGGGGCAGAAACATGAGTCTGGAAACAGAGGGGGAGAAACAGGAGTCTGGAAACAGAGGGGGAGAAAGAGGAGTCTGGAAACAGTGGGGGAGAAACAGAAGTCTGGAAACAGAGGGGCAGAAACAGGAGTCTGGAAACAGAGGGGGAGAAACAGGAGTCTGGAAACAGAGGGTGAGAAACAGGAGTCTGGAAAAAGAGGGGCAGAAAAAGGAGGCTGGAAACACAGGGGGAGAAACAGGAGTCTGGAAACAGAGGGCGAGAAACAGGAGGTTGGAAACTGAGGGGCAGAAACAGGAGGCTGGAAACAGAGGGGCAGAAACAGGAGTCTGGAAACAATGGGGCAGATACAGGAGCCTGGAAACAGAGGGGCAGATACAGGAGTCTGGAAACAGAGGGGGAGAAACAGGAGTCTGGAAACAGAGGGGGAGAAACAGGAGTCTGGAAACAGAGGGTGAGAATCAGGAGTCTGGAAGCAGAGGGGGAGAAACAGGAGTCTGGAAACAGAGGGGGAGAAACAGGAGTCTGGAAACAGAGTGTGAGAAACAGGAGTCTGGAAACAGAGGGGCAGAATCAGGAGTCTGGAAACAGAGGGGAAGAAACAGGAGGCTGGAAACAGAGGGTGAGAAACAGGAGGCTGGAAACAGAGGGGGAGAAACAGGAGTCTGGAAACTCAGGGTGAGAAACAGGAGTCTGGAAACAGAGGGGCAGAAACAGGAGTCTGGAAACAGAGGGGGAGGAACAGGAGTCTGGAAACAGACGGTGAGAAACAGGAGTCGGGAAACAGAGGGGCAGAAACATGAGTCTGGAAACAGAGGGGGAGAAACAGGAGTCTGGAAACAGAGGGGGAGAAACAGGAGTCTGGAAGCAGTGGGGGAGAAACAGAAGTCTGGAAACAGAGGGGCAGAAACAGGAGTCTGGAAACAGAGGGGCAGAAATTGGAGGCTGGAAACAGAGGGGGAGAAACAGGAGTCTGGAAACAGAGGGCGAGAAACAGGAGGTTGGAAACTGAGGGGCAGAAACAGGAGGCTGGAAACAGATGGGGAGAAACAGGAGTCTGGAAACAGAGGGGGAGAAACAGGAGGCTGGAAACAGAGGGGCAGAAACAGGAGTCTGGAAACAGAGTGGCAGAAACAGGAGACTCTTAACAGGGGGGGAGAAACAGGAGTCTGGAAACAGAGGGGCAGAATCAGGAGTCTGGAAACAGAGGGGGAGAAACAGGAGTCTGGAAACAGAGGGGGAGAAACAGGAGGGTGGAAACAGAGGGTGAGAATCAGGAGTCTGGAAACAGAGGGGGAGAAACAGGAGTCTGGAAACAGAGGGGGAGAAACAGAAGTCTGGAAACAGAGGGGCAGAAACAGGAGTCTGGTAACAGAGGGGGAGAAACAGGAGTCTGGAAACAGAGGGGCAGAATCAGGAGTCTGGAAACAGAGGGGGAGAAACAGGAGGGTGGAAACAGAGGGTGAGAATCAGGAGTCTGGAAGCAGAGGGTGAGAAACTGGAGTCTGGAAACAGAGGGAGAGAAACAGGAGTCTGGAAACAGAGGGTGAGAAACAGGAGTCTGGAAACAGAGGGGCAGAATCAGGAGGCTGGAAACAGAGGGGCAGAAACAGGTGTCTGGAAACAGAGGGGGAGAAACAGGAGTCTGGAAACAGAGGGGGAGAAACAGGAGTCTGGAAACAGAGGGGGAGAAACAGAAGTCTGGAAACAGAGGGGCAGAAACAGGAGTCTGGTAACAGAGGGGGAGAAACAGGAGTCTGGAAGCAGAGGGGCAGAATCAGGAGTCTGGAAACAGAGTGGGAGAAACAGGAGTCTGGAAACAGAGGGGGAGAAACAGGAGGGTGGAAACAGAGGGTGAGAATCAGGAGTCTGGAAGCAGAGGGGGAGAAACAGGAGTCTGGAAACAGAGGGAGGGAAACACAAGTCTGGAAACAGAGGGTGAGAAACAGGAGTCTGGAAACAGAGGGGCAGAATCAGGAGGCTGGAAACAGAGGGGCGGTAACAGGAGTCTGGAAACAGAGGGGAAGAAACAGGAGGCTGGAAACAGAGGGGGAGAAACAGGAGGCTGGAAACGGAGAGGGAGAAACAGAAGTCTGGAAACTCAGGGTGAGAAACAGGAGTCTGGAAACAGAGGGGCAGAAACATGAGTCTGGAAACAGAGGGGGAGAAACAGGAGTCTGGAAACAGAGGGGGAGAAACAGGAGTCTGGAAACAGTGGGGGAGAAACAGAAGTCTGGAAACAGAGGGGCAGAAACAGGAGTCTGGAAACAGAGGGGGAGAAACAGGAGTCTGGAAACAGAGGGTGAGAAACAGGAGTCTGGAAAAAGAGGGGCAGAAAAAGGAGGCTGGAAACACAGGGGGAGAAACAGGAGTCTGGAAACAGAGGGCGAGAAACAGGAGGATGGAAACTGAGGGGCAGAAACAGGAGGCTGGAAACAGAGGGGGAGAAACAGGAGTCTGGAAACAGAGGGGAGAAACAGGAGTCTGGAAACAGAGGGGCAGAAAGAGGAGTCTGGAAACAATGGGGCAGAAACAGGAGCCTGGAAACAGAGGGGCAGATACAGGAGTCTGGAAACAGAGGGGGAGAAACAGGAGTCTGGAAACAGAGGGGGAGAAACAGGAGTCTGGAAACAGAGGGTGAGAATCAGGAGTCTGGAAGCAGAGGGGGAGAAACAGGAGTCTGGAAACAGAGGGGGAGAAACAGGAGTCTGGAAACAGAGTGTGAGAAACAGGAGTCTGGAAACAGAGGGGCAGAATCAGGAGGCTGGAAACAGAGGGGCAGAAACAGGAGTCTGGAAACAGAGGGGGAGAAACAGGAGTCTGGAAACAGAGGGGGAGAAACCGGAGTCTGGAAACAGAGGGGGAGAAACAGAAGTCTGGAAACAGAGGGGCAGAAACAGGAGTCTGGAAACAGAGGGGGAGAAACAGGCGTCTGGAAACAGAGGGGCAGAAACAGGAGCCTGGAAACAGAGGGGGAGAAACAGGAGTCTGGAAACAGAGGGGGAGAAACAGGAGGGTGGAAACAGAGGGTGAGAATCAGGAGTCTGGAAGCAGAGGGGGAGAAACAGGAGTCTGGAAACAGAGGGAGAGAAACAGGAGTCTGGAAACAGAGGGTGAGAAACAGGAGTCTGGAAACAGAGGGGCAGAATCAGGAGGCTGGAAACAGAGGGGCAGAGACAGGAGTCTGGAAACAGTGGGGGAGGAACAGGAGTCTGGAAACAGAGGGGGAGAAACAGGAGTCTGGAAACAGAGGGGGAGAAACAGAAGTCTGGAAACAGAGGGGCAGAAACAGGAGTCTGGAAACAGAGGGGGAGAAACAGGAGTCTGGAAACAGAGGGGCAGAAACAGGAGTCTGGAAACAGAGGGGGAGAAACAGGAGTCTGGAAACAGAGGGGGAGAAACAGGAGTCTGGAAACAGAGGGGGAGAAACAGGAGGGGGGAAACAGAGGGTGAGAATCAGGAGTCTGGAAGCAGAGGGGGAGAAACAGGAGTCTGGACACAGAGGGAGAAAAACAGGAGTCTGGAAACAGAGTGTGAGAAACAGGAGTCTGGAAACAGAGGGGCAGAATCAGGTGGCTGGAAACAGAGGGGCAGAAACAGGAGTCTGGAAACAGAGGGGAAGAAACAGGAGGCTGGAAACAGAGCGTGAGAAACAGGAGGCTGGAAACAGAGGGGGAGAAGCAGGAGTCTGGAAACAGAGGGGGAGAAACAGGAGTCTGGAAACAGAGGGTGAGAATCAGGAGTCTGGAAGCAGAGGGGGAGAAACAGGAGTCTGGAAACAGAGGGAGAGAAACAGGAGTCTGGAATCAGAGGGTGAGAAGCAGGAGTCTGGAAACAGAGGGGCAGAATCAGGAGGCTGGAAACAGAGGGGCAGAAACAGCAGTCTGGAAACAGAGGGGAAGAAACAGGATGCTGGAAACAGAGGGGCAGAAACAGGAGTCTGGAAACAGAGGGTGAGAATCAGGAGTCTGGAAGCAGAGGGGGGAAACTGGAGTCTGGAAACAGAGGGGGAGAAACAGGAGTCTGGAAACAGAGGGTGAGAAACAGGAGTCTGGAAACAGAGGGGCAGAATCAGGAGGCTGGAAACAGAGGGGCAGAAACAGGAGTCTGGAAACAGAGGGGTAGAAACAGGAGTCTGGAAACAGAGGGGGAGACACAGGAGTCTGGAAAGAGAGGGGGAGAATCAGAAGTCTGGAAACAGAGGGGCAGAAACAGGAGTCTGGAAACAGAGGGGGAGAAACAGGAGTCTGGAAACAGAGGGGCAGAAACAGGAGTCTGGAAACAGATGGGGAGAAACAGGAGTCAGGAAACAGAGGGGGAGAAACAGCAGTCTGGAAACAGAGGGCGAGAAGCAGGAGGTTGGAAACCGAGGGGCGGAAATACGAGGCTGGAAACAGTGGGGGTGAAACAGGAGTCTGGAAACAGAGGGGGAGAAACAGGAGTCTGGAAACAGAGGGGCAGAAACAGGAGTCTGGAAACAGAGGGGCAGAAACAGGAGCCTGGAAACAGAGGGGCAGAAACAGGAGTCTGGAAACAGAGGGGGAGAAACTGGAGTCTGGAAACAGAGGGGGAGAAACAGGAGTCTGGAAACAGAGGAGCAGAAACAGGAGGCTGGAAACAGAGGGGGAGAAACAGGATTCTGGAAACAGAGGGCGAGAAGCAGGAGGTTGGAAACTGAGGGGCGGAAATAGGAGGCTGGAAACAGTGGGGGTGAAACAGGAGTCTGGAAACAGAGGGGGAGAAACAGGAGTCTGGAAACAGAGGGGCAGAAACAGGAGTCTGGAAACAGAGGGGCAGAAACAGGAGCCTGGAAACAGAGGGGCAGAAACTGGAGTCTGGAAACAGAGGGGGAGAAACTGGAGTCTGGAAACAGAGGGGGAGAAACAGGAGTCTGGAAACAGAGGGTGAGAATCAGGAGTCTGGAAGCAGAGGGGGGAAACAGGAGTCTGGAAACAGAGGGGGAGAAACAGGAGTCTGGAAACAGAGGGTGAGAAACAGGAGTCTGGAAACAGAGGGGCAGAATCAGGAGGCTGGAAACAGAGGGGCAGAAACAGGAGTCTGGAAACAGAGGGGGAGAAACAGGAGTCTGGAAACAGAGGGGGAGAAACAGGAGTCTGGAAAGAGAGGGGGAGAAACAGAAGTCTGGAAACAGAGGGGCAGAAACAGGAGTCTGGAAACAGAGGGGGAGAAACAGGAGTCTGGAAACAGAGGGGCAGAAACAGGAGTCTGGAAACAGAGGGGGAGAAACAGGAGTCTGGAAACAGAGGGGGAGAAACAGGAGTCTGGAAACAGAGGGGGAGAAACAGAAGTCTGGAAACAAAGGGGCAGAAACAGGAGTCTTGAAACAGAGAGGCAGAAACAGGAGTCTGGAAACAGAGGTGCAGAAACAGGTGTCTGGAAACAGAGGGGCAGAAATTGGAGGCTGGATACAGAGGGGGAGAAACAGGAGTCTGGAAACAGAGGGCGAGAAACAGGCGGTTGGAAACTGAGGGGCAGAAACAGGAGGCTGGAAACAGAGGGGGAGAAACAGGAGGCTGGAAACAGAGGGGCAGAAACAGGAGTCTGGAAACAGAGTGGCAGAAACAGGAGTCTGGTAACAGAGGGGGAGAAACAGGAGTCTGGAAACAGAGGGGCAGAATCAGGAGTCTGGAAACAGAGGGGGAGAAACAGGAGTCTGGAAACAGAGGGGGAGAATCAGGAGGTTGGAAACTGAGGGGCAGAAACAGGAGGCTGGAAACAGAGGGGGAGAAACAGGAGGCTGGAAACAGAGGGGCAGAAACAGGAGTCTGGAAACAGAGTGGCAGAAACAGGAGTCTGGTAACAGAGGGGGAGAAACAGGAGTCTGGAAACAGAGGGGCAGAATCAGGAGTCTGGAAACAGAGGGGGAGAAACAGGAGTCTGGAAACAGAGGGGGAGAAACAGGAGGGTGGAAACAGAGGGTGAGAAACAGGAGTCTGGAAACAGAGGGGCAGAAACATGAGTCTGGAAACAGAGGGGGAGAAACAGGAGTCTGGAAACAGAGGGGGAGAAACAGGAGTCTGGAAACAGAGGGGGAGAATCAGGAGTCTGGAAACAGAGGGGGAGAAACAGAAGTCTGGAAACAGAGGGGCAGAAACAGGAGTCTGGAAACAGAGGGGGAGAAACAGGAGTCTGGAAACAGAGGGGCAGAAACAGGAGTCTGGAAACAGAGGGTGAGAATCAGGAGTCTGGAAGCAGAGGGGGAGAAACAGGAGTCTGGAAACAGAGGGAGAGAAACAGGAGTCTGGAAACAGAGGGTGAGAAGCAGGAGTCTGGAAACAGAGGGGCAGAATCAGGAGGCTGGAAACAGAGGGGCAGAAACAGGAGTCTGGAAACAGAGTTTGAGAAACAGGAGGCTGGAAACAGAGGGGGAGAAACAGGAGGCTGGAAACAGAGGGGGAGAAACAGGAGCCTGGAAACTCAGGGTGAGAAACAGGAGTCTGGAAACAGAGGGGCAGAAACAGGTGTCTGGAAACAGTGGGGGAGGAACAGGAGTCTGGAAACAGATGGTGAGAAACAGGAGTCTGGAAACAGAGGGGCAGAAACATGAGTCTGGAAACAGAGGGGGAGAAACAGGAGTCTGGAAACAGAGGGGGAGAAACTGGAGCCTGGAAACAGAGGGGGAGAAACAGAAGTCGGGAAACAGAGGGGCAGAAACAGGAGTCTGGAAACAGAGGGGGAGAAACAGGAGTCTGGAAACAGAGGGTGAGAAACAGGAGTCTGGAAACAGAGGAGCAGAAACAGGAGGCTGGAAACAGAGGGGGAGAAACAGGATTCTGGAAACAGAGGGCGAGAAGCAGGAGGTTGGAAACTGAGGGGCGGAAATAGGAGGCTGGAAACAGTGGGGGTGAAACAGGAGTCTGGAAACAGAGGGGGAGAAACAGGAGTCTGGAAACAGAGGGGCAGAAACAGGAGTCTGGAAACAGAGGGGGAGAAACAGGAGTCTGGAAACAGAGGGGCAGAAACAGGAGTCTGGAAACAGAGGGGGAGAATCAGGAGTCTGGAAACAGAGGGGGAGAAACAGGAGTCTGGAAACAGAGGGGGAGAAACAGAAGTCTGGAAACAAAGGGGCAGAAACAGGAGTCTTGAAACAGAGAGGCAGAAACAGGAGTCTGGAAACAGAGGTGCAGAAACAGGTGTCTGGAAACAGAGGGGCAGAAATTGGAGGCTGGATACAGAGGGGGAGAAACAGGAGTCTGGAAACAGAGGGCGAGAAACATGAGGTTGGAAACTGAGGGGCAGAAACAGGAGGCTGGAAACAGAGGGGGAGAAACAGGAGGCTGGAAACAGAGGGGCAGAAACAGGAGTCTGGAAACAGAGTGGCAGAAACAGGAGTCTGGTAACAGAGGGGGAGAAACAGGAGTCTGGAAACAGAGGGGCAGAATCAGGAGTCTGGAAACAGAGGGGGAGAAACAGGAGTCTGGAAACAGAGGGGGAGAAACAGGAGGGTGGAAACAGAGGGTGAGAATCAGGAGTCTGGAAACAGAGGGGGAGAAACAGGAGTCTGGAAACAGAGGGGGAGAAACAGAAGTCTGGAAACAGAGGGGCAGAAACAGGAGTCTGGTAACAGAGGGGGAGAAACAGGAGTCTGGAAACAGAGGGGCAGAATCAGGAGTCTGGAAACAGAGGGGCAGAAACAGGAGTCTGGAAACAGAGGGGAAGAAACAGGAGGCTGGAAACAGAGGGTGAGAATCAGGAGGCTGGAAACAGAGGGGGTGAAACAGGAGTCTGGAAACTCAGGGTGAGAAACAGGAGTCTGGAAACAGTGGGGCAGAAACAGGAGTTTGGAAACAGAGGGGGAGGAACAGGAGTCTGGAAACAGACAGTGAGAAACAGGAGTCTGGAAACAGAGGGGCAGAAACATGAGTCTGGAAACAGAGGGGGAGAAACAGGAGTCTGGAAACAGAGGGGGAGAAACAGGAGTCTGGAAACAGAGGGGGAGAATCAGGATTCTGGAAACAGAGGGGGAGAAACAGAAGTCTGGAAACAGAGGGGCAGAAACAGGAGTCTGGAAACAGAGGGGGAGAAACAGGAGTCTGGAAACAGAGGGGCAGAAACAGGAGTCTGGAAACAGAGGGTGAGAATCAGGAGTCTGGAAGCAGAGGGGGAGAAACAGAAGTCTGGAAACAGAGGGGCAGAAACAGGAGTCTGGAAACAGAGGGGGAGAAACAGGAGTCTGGAAACAGAGGGTGAGAAACAGGAGTCTGGAAACAGAGGAGCAGAAACAGGAGGCTGGAAACAGAGGGGGAGAAACAGGATTCTGGAAACAGAGGGCGAGAAGCAGGAGGTTGGAAACTGAGGGGCGGAAATAGGAGGCTGGAAACAGTGGGGGTGAAACAGGAGTCTGGAAACAGAGGGGGAGAAACAGGAGTCTGGAAACAGAGGGGCAGAAACAGGAGTCTGGAAACAGAGGGGCAGAAACAGGAGTCTGGAAACAGAGGGGCAGAAACAGGAGTCTGGAAACAGAGGGGGAGAAACTGGAGTCTGGAAACAGAGGGGGAGAAACAGGAGTCTGGAAACAGAGGGTGAGAATCAGGAGTCTGGAAGCAGAGGGGGGAAACAGGAGTCTGGAAACAGAGGGGGCGAAACAGGAGTCTGGAAACAGAGGGTGAGAAACAGGAGTCTGGAAACAGAGGAGCAGAAACAGGAGGCTGGAAACAGAGGGGGAGAAACAGGATTCTGGAAACAGAGGGCGAGAAGCAGGAGGTTGGAAACTGAGGGGCGGAAATAGGTGGCTGGAAACAGTGGGGGAGAAACAGGAGTCTGGAAACAGAGGGGGAGAAACAGGAGTCTGGAAACAGAGGGGCAGAAACAAGAGTCTGGAAACAGAGGGGCAGAAACAGGAGCCTGGAAACAGAGGGGCAGAAACAGGAGTCTGGAAACAGAGGGGGAGAAACTGGAGTCTGGAAACAGAGGGGAAGAAACAGGAGTCTGGAAACAGAGGGTGAGAATCAGGAGTCTGGAAGCAGAGGGGGGAAACAGGAGTCTGGAAACAGAGGGGGAGAAACAGGTGTCTGGAAACAGAGGGGGAGAAACAGGAGGGTGGAAACAGAGGGTGAGAATCAGGAGTCTGGAAACAGAGGGGGAGAAACAGGAGTCTGGAAACAGAGGGGGAGAAACAGAAGTCTGGAAACAGAGGGGCAGAAACAGGAGTCTGGTAACAGAGGGGGAGAAACAGGAGTCTGGAAACAGAGGGGCAGAATCAGGAGTCTGGAAACAGAGGGGCAGAAACAGGAGTCTGGAAACAGAGGGGAAGAAACAGGAGGCTGGAAACAGAGGGTGAGAAACAGGAGGCTGGAAACAGAGGGGGTGAAACAGGAGTCTGGAAACTCAGGGTGAGAAACAGGAGTCTGGAAACAGTGGGGCAGAAACAGGCGTTTGGAAACAGAGGGGGAGGGACAGGAGTCTGGAAACAGACAGTGAGAAACAGGAGTCTGGAAACAGAGGGGCAGAAACATGAGTCTGGAAACAGAGGGTGAGAATCAGGAGTCTGGAAGCAGAGGGGGAGAAACAGGAGGCTGGAAACAGAGGGGGAGAAACAGGAGTCTGGAAACAGAGGGTGAGAATCAGCAGTCTGGAAGCAGAGGGGGGAAACAGGAGTCTGGAAACAGAGGGGGAGAAACAGGAGTCTGGAAACAGAGGGTGAGAAACAGGAGTCTGGAAACAGAGGGGCAGAATCAGGAGGCTGGAAACAGAGGGGCAGAAACAGGAGTCTGGAAACAGAGGGGGAGAAACAGGAGTCTGGAAACAGAGGGGGAGACACAGGAGTCTGGAAAGAGAGGGGGAGAAACAGAAGTCTGGAACCAGAGGGGCAGAAACAGGAGTCTGGAAACAGAGGGGGAGAAACAGGAGTCTGGAAACAGAGGGGCAGAAACAGGAGTCTGGAAACAGATGGGGAGAAACAGGAGTCAGGAAACAGAGGGGGAGAAACAGGAGTCTGGAAACAGAGGGCGAGAAGCAGGAGGTTGGAAACTGAGGGGCGGAAATAGGAGACTGGAAACAGTGGGGGTGAAACAGGAGTCTGGAAACAGAGGGGGAGAAACAGGAGTCTGGAAACAGAGGGGCAGAAACAGGAGTCTGGAAACAGAGGGGCAGAAACAGGAGCCTGGAAACAGAGGGGCAGAAACAGGAGTCTGGAAACAGAGGGGGAGAAACTGGAGTCTGGAAACAGAGGGGGAGAAACAGGAGTCTGGAAACAGAGGAGCAGAAACAGGAGGCTGGAAACAGAGGGGGAGAAACAGGATTCTGGAAACAGAGGGCGAGAAGCAGGAGGTTGGAAACTGAGGGGCGGAAATAGGAGGCTGGAAACAGTGGGGGTGAAACAGGAGTCTGGAAACAGAGGGGGAGAAACAGGAGTCTGGAAACAGAGGGGCAGAAACAGGAGTCTGGAAACAGAGGGGCAGAAACAGGAGCCTGGAAACAGAGGGGCAGAAACTGGAGTCTGGAAACAGAGGGGGAGAAACTGGAGTCTGGAAACAGAGGGGGAGAAACAGGAGTCTGGAAACAGAGGGTGAGAATCAGGAGTCTGGAAGCAGAGGGGGGAAACAGGAGTCTGGAAACAGAGGGGGAGAAACAGGAGTCTGGAAACAGAGGGTGAGAAACAGGAGTCTGGAAACAGAGGGGCAGAATCAGGAGGCTGGAATCAGAGGGGCAGAAACAGGAGTCTGGAAACAGAGGGGGAGAAACAGGAGTCTGGAAACAGAGGGGGAGAAACAGGAGTCTGGAAAGAGAGGGGGAGAAACAGAAGTCTGGAAACAGAGGGGCAGAAACAGGAGTCTGGAAACAGAGGGGGAGAAACAGGAGTCTGGAAACAGAGGGGCAGAAACAGGAGTCTGGAAACAGAGGGGGAGAAACAGGAGGCTGGAAACAGAGGGGGAGAAACAGGAGCCTGGAAACTCAGGGTGAGAAACAGGAGTCTGGAAACAGAGGGGCAGAAACAGGTGTCTGGAAACAGTGGGGGAGGAACAGGAGTCTGGAAACAGATGGTGAGAAACAGGAGTCTGGAAACAGAGGGGCAGAAACATGAGTCTGGAAACAGAGGGGGAGAAACAGGAGTCTGGAAACAGAGGGGGAGAAACAGGAGCCTGGAAACAGAGGGGGAGAAACAGAAGTCTGGAAACAGAGGGGCAGAAACAGGAGTCTGGAAACAGAGGGGGAGAAACAGGAGTCTGGAAACAGAGGGTGAGAAACAGGAGTCTGGAAACAGAGGAGCAGAAACAGGAGGCTGGAAACAGAGGGGGAGAAACAGGATTCTGGAAACAGAGGGCGAGAAGCAGGAGGTTGGAAACTGAGGTGCGGAAATAGGAGGCTGGAAACAGTGGGGGTGAAACAGGAGTCTGGAAACAGAGGGGGAGAAACAGGAGTCTGGAAACAGAGGGGCAGAAACAGGAGTCTGGAAACAGAGGGGCAGAAACAGGAGTCTGGAAACAGAGGGGCAGAAACAGGAGTCTGGAAACAGAGGGGGAGAAACTGGAGTCTGAAACAGAGGGGGAGAAACAGGAGTCTGGAAACAGAGGGTGAGAATCAGGAGTCTGGAAGCAGACGGGGGAAACAGGAGTCTGGAAACAGAGGGGGCGAAACAGGAGTCTGGAAACAGAGGGTGCGAAACAGGAGTCTGGAAACAGAGGAGCAGAAACAGGAGGCTGGAAACAGAGGGGGAGAAACAGGATTCTGGAAACAGAGGGCGAGAAGCAGGAGGTTGGAAACTGAGGGGCGGAAATAGGTGGCTGGAAACAGTGGGGGTGAAACAGGAGTCTGGAAACAGAGGGGGAGAAACAGGAGTCTGGAAACAGAGGGGCAGAAACAAGAGTCTGGAAACAGAGGGGCAGAAACAGGAGCCTGGAAACAGAGGGGCAGAAACAGGAGTCTGGAAACAGAGGGGGAGAAACTGGAGTCTGGAAACAGAGGGGAAGAAACAGGAGTCTGGAAACAGAGGGTGAGAATCAGGAGTCTGGAAGCAGAGGGGGGAAACAGGAGTCTGGAAACAGAGGGGGAGAAACAGGAGTCTGGAAACAGAGGGTGAGAAACAGGAGTCTGGAATCAGAGGGGCAGAATCAGGAGGCTGGAAACAAAGGGGCAGAAACAGGAGTCTGGAAACAGAGGGGGAGAAACAGGAGTCTGGAAACAGAGGGGGAGAAACAGGAGTCTGGAAACAGAGGGGGAGAAACAGAAGTCTGGAAACAGAGGGGCAGAAACAGGAGTCTGGAAACACAGGGGGAGAAACAGGAGTCTGGAAACAGAGGGGCAGAAAGAGGAGTCTGGAAACAGAGGGGGAGAAACAGGGGTCTGGAAACAGAGGGGGAGCAACAGGAGTCTGGAAACAGAGGGTGAGAATCAGGAGTCTGGAAGCAGAGGGGGAGAACCAGGAGTCTGGAAACAGAGGGAGAGAAACAGGAGTCTGGAAACAGAGGGTGAGAAGCAGGAGTCTGGAAACAGAGGGGCAGAATCAGGAGGCTGGAAACAGAGGGGCAGAAACAGGAGTCTGGAAACAGAGGGGAAGAAACAGGCGGCTGGAAACAGAGGGTGAGAAACAGGAGGCTGGAAACAGAGGGGGAGAAACAGGAGCCTGGAAACAGAGGGTGAGAAACAGGAGTCTGGAAACAGAGGGGCAGAAACAGGAGGCTGGAAACAGAGGGGGAGAATCAGGAGTCTGGAAACAGAGGGGCAGAAACAGGAGTCTGGAAACAGAGGGGCAGAAACAGGAGCCTGGAAGCAGAGGGGCAGAAACAGAAGTGTGGAAACAGAGGGGGAGAAACAGGAGTCTGGAAACAGAGGGGGAGAAACAGGAGTCTGGAAGCAGCGGGCAGAAACAGGAGTCTGGAAACAGAGGGGGAGAAACAGGAGTCTGGATACAGAGGGGCAGAAACAGGAGGCTGGAAACAGAGGGGCAGAAACAGGAGGCTGGAAACTCAGGGTGAGAAACAGGCTCTGGAAACAGAGGAGCAGAAACAGCAGTCTGGAAACAGAGGGGGAGAAACAGGAGTCTGGAAACAGAGTGGGAGAAACAGGAGTCTGGAAACAGAGGGGGAGAAACAGGAGTCTGGAATCA
This sequence comes from Carcharhinus amblyrhynchos, assembly GCF_965287045.1. Taxonomy (NCBI): domain Eukaryota; kingdom Metazoa; phylum Chordata; class Chondrichthyes; order Carcharhiniformes; family Carcharhinidae; genus Carcharhinus; species Carcharhinus amblyrhynchos. Next base: position 22,890 of record NW_027650173.1, on the reverse strand, counting down.
GAGTGTGAGAATCAGGCGTCTGGAAACAGAGGGGCAGAATCAGGAGTCTGGAAACAGAGGGTGAGAAACAGGAGTCTGGAAACAGAGTCGGGGGGAAACAGGAGTCTGGAAACAGAGGGGCAGAAACAGGAGTCTGGAAACAGAGGGGGAGAAACAGGATTCTGGAAACAGAGGGTGAGAAACAGGCGTCTGGAAACAGAGGGGCAGAAACAGGAGTCTGGAAACAGAGGGGGAGAAACAGGAGCCTGGAAACTCAGGGTGAGAAACAGGAGTCTGGAAACAGAGGGGCAGAAACAGGTGCCTGGAAACAGTGGGGGAGGAACAGGAGTCTGGAAACAGATGGTGAGAAACAGGAGTCTGGAAACAGAGGGGCAGAAACATGAGTCTGGAAACAGAGGGGGAGAAACAGGAGTCTGGAAACAGAGGGGGAGAAACAGGAGCCTGGAAACAGAGGGGGAGAAACAGAAGTCTGGAAACAGAGGGGCAGAAACAGGAGTCTGGAAACAGAGGGGGAGAAACAGGAGTCTGGAAACAGAGGGTGAGAAACAGGAGTCTGGAAACAGAGTCGGGGGGAAACAGGAGTCTGGAAACAGAGGGGCAGAAACAGGAGTCTGGAAACAGAGGGGGAGAAACAGGAGTCTGGAAACAGAGGGGGAGAATCAGGAGTCTAGAAACAGAGGGGGAGAAACAGAAGTCTGGAAACAGAGGGGCAGAAACAGGAGTCTGGAAACAGAGGGGGAGAAACAGGAGTCTGGAAACAGAGGGGCAGAAACAGGAGTCTGGAAACAGAGGGTGAGAATCAGGAGTCTGGAAGCAGAGGGGGAGAAACAGGAGTCTGGAAACAGAGGGAGAGAAACAGGAGTCTGGAAACAGAGGGTGAGAAGCAGGAGTCTGGAAACAGAGGGGCAGAATCAGGAGGCTGGAAACAGAGGGGCAGAAACAGGAGTCTGGAAACAGAGTTTGAGAAACAGGAGGCTGGAAACAGAGGGGGAGAAACAGGAGGCTGGAAACAGAGGGGGAGAAACAGGAGCCTGGAAACTCAGGGTGAGAAACAGGAGTCTGGAAACAGAGGGGCAGAAACAGGTGTCTGGAAACAGTGGGGGAGGAACAGGAGTCTGGAAACAGATGGTGAGAAACAGGAGTCTGGAAACAGAGGGGCAGAAACATGAGTCTGGAAACAGAGGGGGAGAAACAGGAGTCTGGAAACAGAGGGGGAGAAACAGGAGCCTGGAAACAGAGGGGGAGAAACAGAAGTCTGGAAACAGAGGGGCAGAAACAGGAGTCTGGAAACAGAGGGGGAGAAACAGGAGTCTGGAAACAGAGGGTGAGAAACAGGAGTCTGGAAACAGAGGAGCAGAAACAGGAGGCTGGAAACAGAGGGGGAGAAACAGGATTCTGGAAACAGAGGGCGAGAAGCAGGAGGTTGGAAACTGAGGGGCGGAAATAGGAGGCTGGAAACAGTGGGGGTGAAACAGGAGTCTGGAAACAGAGGGGGAGAAACAGGAGTCTGGAAACAGAGGGGCAGAAACAGGAGTCTGGAAACAGAGGGGCAGAAACAGGAGTCTGGAAACAGAGGGGCAGAAACAGGAGTCTGGAAACAGAGGGGGAGAAACTGGAGTCTGGAAACAGAGGGGGAGAAACAGGAGTCTGGAAACAGAGGGTGACAATCAGGAGTCTGGAAGCAGAGGGGGGAAACAGGAGTCTGGAAAAAGAGGGGGCGAAACAGGAGTCTGGAAACAGAGGGTGAGAAACAGGAGTCTGGAAACAGAGGAGCAGAAACAGGAGGCTGGAAACAGAGGGGGAGAAACAGGATTCTGGAAACAGAGGGCGAGAAGCAGGAGGTTGGAAACTGAGGGGCGGAAATAGGTGGCTGGAAACAGTGGGGGAGAAACAGGAGTCTGGAAACAGAGGGGGAGAAACAGGAGTCTGGAAACAGAGGGGCAGAAACAAGAGTCTGGAAACAGAGGGGCAGAAACAGGAGCCTGGAAACAGAGGGGCAGAACCAGGAGTCTGGAAACAGAGGGGGAGAAACTGGAGTCTGGAAACAGAGGGGAAGAAACAGGAGTCTGGAAACAGAGGGTGAGAATCAGGAGTCTGGAAGCAGAGGGGGGAAACAGGAGTCTGGAAACAGAGGGGGAGAAACAGGTGTCTGGAAACAGAGGGGGAGAAACAGGAGGGTGGAAACAGAGGGTGAGAATCAGGAGTCTGGAAACAGAGGGGGAGAAACAGGAGTCTGGAAACAGAGGGGGAGAAACAGAAGTCTGGAAACAGAGGGGCAGAAACAGGAGTCTGGTAACAGAGGGGGAGAAACAGGAGTCTGGAAACAGAGGGGCAGAATCAGGAGACTGGAAACAGAGGGGCAGAAACAGGAGTCTGGAAACAGAGGGGAAGAAACAGGAGGCTGGAAACAGAGGGTGAGAAACAGGAGGCTGGAAACAGAGGGGTTGAAACAGGAGTCTGGAAACTCAGGGTGAGAAACAGGAGTCTGGAAACAGTGGGGCAGAAACAGGAGTTTGGAAACAGAGGGGGAGGGACAGGAGTCTGGAAACAGACAGTGAGAAACAGGAGTCTGGAAACAGAGGGGCAGAAACATGAGTCTGGAAACAGAGGGTGAGAATCAGGAGTCTGGAAGCAGAGGGGGAGAAACAGGAGTCTGGAAACAGAGGGAGAGAAACAGGAGTCTGGAAACAGAGGGTGAGAAGCAGGAGTCTGGAAACAGAGGGGCAGAATCAGGAGGCTGGAAACAGAGGGGCAGAAACAGGAGTCTGGAAACAGAGTTTGAGAAACAGGAGGCTGGAAACAGAGGGGGAGAAACAGGAGGCTGGAAACAGAGGGGGAGAAACAGGAGCCTGGAAACTCAGGGTGAGAAACAGGAGTCTGGAAACAGAGGGGCAGAAACAGGTGTCTGGAAACAGTGGGGGAGGAACAGGAGTCTGGAAACAGATGGTGAGAAACAGGAGTCTGGAAACAGAGGGGCAGAAACATGAGTCTGGAAACAGAGGGGGAGAAACAGGAGTCTGGAAACAGAGGGGGAGAAACAGGAGCCTGGAAACAGAGGGGGAGAAACAGAAGTCTGGAAACAGAGGGGCAGAAACAGGAGTCTGGAAACAGAGGGGGAGAAACAGGAGTCTGGAAACAGAGGGTGAGAAACAGGAGTCTGGAAACAGAGGAGCAGAAACAGGAGGCTGGAAACAGAGGGGGAGAAACAGGATTCTGGAAACAGAGGGCGAGAAGCAGGAGGTTGGAAACTGAGGTGCGGAAATAGGAGGCTGGAAACAGTGGGGGTGAAACAGGAGTCTGGAAACAGAGGGGGAGAAACAGGAGTCTGGAAACAGAGGGGCAGAAACAGGAGTCTGGAAACAGAGGGGCAGAAACAGGAGTCTGGAAACAGAGGGGCAGAAACAGGAGTCTGGAAACAGAGGGGGAGAAACTGGAGTCTGGAAACAGAGGGGGAGAAACAGGAGTCTGGAAACAGAGGGTGAGAATCAGGAGTCTGGAAGCAGACGGGGGAAACAGGAGTCTGGAAACAGAGGGGGCGAAACAGGAGTCTGGAAACAGAGGGTGCGAAACAGGAGTCTGGAAACAGAGGAGCAGAAACAGGAGGCTGGAAACAGAGGGGGAGAAACAGGATTCTGGAAACAGAGGGCGAGAAGCAGGAGGTTGGAAACTGAGGGGCGGAAATAGGTGGCTGGAAACAGTGGGGGTGAAACAGGAGTCTGGAAACAGAGGGGGAGAAACAGGAGTCTGGAAACAGAGGGGCAGAAACAAGAGTCTGGAAACAGAGGGGCAGAAACAGGAGCCTGGAAACAGAGGGGCAGAAACAGGAGTCTGGAAACAGAGGGGGAGAAACTGGAGTCTGGAAACAGAGGGGAAGAAACAGGAGTCTGGAAACAGAGGGTGAGAATCAGGAGTCTGGAAGCAGAGGGGGGAAACAGGAGTCTGGAAACAGAGGGGGAGAAACAGGAGTCTGGAAACAGAGGGTGAGAAACAGGAGTCTGGAAACAGAGGGGCAGAATCAGGAGGCTGGAAACAAAGGGGCAGAAACAGGAGTCTGGAAACAGAGGGGGAGAAACAGGAGTCTGGAAACAGAGGGGGAGAAACAGGAGTCTGGAAACAGAGGGGGAGAAACAGAAGTCTGGAAACAGAGGGGCAGAAACAGGAGTCTGGAAACACAGGGGGAGAAACAGGAGTCTGGAAACAGAGGGGCAGAAACAGGAGTCTGGAAACAGAGGGGGAGAAACAGGAGTCTGGAAACAGAGGGGGAGCAACAGGAGTCTGGAAACAGAGGGTGAGAATCAGGAGTCTGGAAGCAGAGGGGGAGAACCAGGAGTCTGGAAACAGAGGGAGAGAAACAGGAGTCTGGAAACAGAGGGTGAGAAACAGGAGTCTGGAAACAGAGGGGCAGAATCAGGAGGCTGGAAACAGAGGGGCAGAAACAGGAGTCTGGAAACAGAGGGGAAGAAACAGGAGGCTGGAAACAGAGGGTGAGAAACAGGAGGCTGGAAACAGAGGGGGAGAAACAGGAGCCTGGAAACAGAGGGTGAGAAACAGGAGTCTGGAAACAGAGGGGCAGAAACAGGAGGCTGGAAACAGAGGGGGAGAATCAGGAGTCTGGAAACAGAGGGGCAGAAACAGGAGTCTGGAAACAGAGGGGCAGAAACAGGAGCCTGGAAGCAGAGGGGCAGAAACAGAAGTGTGGAAACAGAGGGGGAGAAACAGGAGTCTGGAAACAGAGGGGGAGAAACAGGAGTCTGGAAGCAGCTGGCAGAAACAGGAGTCTGGAAACAGAGGGGGAGAAACAGGAGTCTGGATACAGAGGGGCAGAAACAGGAGGCTGGAAACAGAGGGGCAGAAACAGGAGGCTGGAAACTCAGGGTGAGAAACAGGCTCTGGAAACAGAGGAGCAGAAACAGCAGTCTGGAAACAGAGGGGGAGAAACAGGAGTCTGGAAACAGAGTGGGAGAAACAGGAGTCTGGAAACAGAGGGGGAGAAACAGGAGTCTGGAATCAGAGTGTGAGAATCAGGCGTCTGGAAACAGAGGGGCAGAATCAGGAGTCTGGAAACAGAGGGTGAGAAACAGGAGTCTGGAAACAGAGTCGGGGGGAAACAGGAGTCTGGAAACAGAGGGGCAGAAACAGGAGTCTGGAAACAGAGGGGGAGAAACAGGATTCTGGAAACAGAGGGTGAGAAACAGGCGTCTGGAAACAGAGGGGCAGAAACAGGAGTCTGGAAACAGAGGGGGAGAAACAGGAGCCTGGAAACTCAGGGTGAGAAACAGGAGTCTGGAAACAGAGGGGCAGAAACAGGTGCCTGGAAACAGTGGGGGAGGAACAGGAGTCTGGAAACAGATGGTGAGAAACAGGAGTCTGGAAACAGAGGGGCAGAAACATGAGTCTGGAAACAGAGGGGGAGAAACAGGAGTCTGGAAACAGAGGGGGAGAAACAGGAGCCTGGAAACAGAGGGGGAGAAACAGAAGTCTGGAAACAGAGGGGCTGAAACAGGAGTCTGGAAACAGAGGGGGAGAAACAGGAGTCTGGAAACAGAGGGGAAGAAACAGGAGTCTGGAAACAGAGGGTGAGAATCAGGAGTCTGGAAGCAGAGGGGGGAAACAGGAGTCTGGAAACAGAGGGGGAGAAACAGGTGTCTGGAAACAGAGGGGGAGAAACAGGAGGGTGGAAACAGAGGGTGAGAATCAGGAGTCTGGAAACAGAGGGGGAGAAACAGGAGTCTGGAAACAGAGGGGGAGAAACAGAAGTCTGGAAACAGAGGGGCAGAAACAGGAGTCTGGTAACAGAGGGGGAGAAACAGGAGTCTGGAAACAGAGGGGCAGAATCAGGAGACTGGAAACAGAGGGGCAGAAACAGGAGTCTGGAAACAGAGGGGAAGAAACAGGAGGCTGGAAACAGAGGGTGAGAAACAGGAGGCTGGAAACAGAGGGGTTGAAACAGGAGTCTGGAAACTCAGGGTGAGAAACAGGAGTCTGGAAACAGTGGGGCAGAAACAGGAGTTTGGAAACAGAGGGGGAGGGACAGGAGTCTGGAAACAGACAGTGAGAAACAGGAGTCTGGAAACAGAGGGGCAGAAACATGAGTCTGGAAACAGAGGGTGAGAATCAGGAGTCTGGAAGCAGAGGGGGAGAAACAGGAGTCTGGAAACAGAGGGAGAGAAACAGGAGTCTGGAAACAGAGGGTGAGAAGCAGGAGTCTGGAAACAGAGGGGCAGAATCAGGAGGCTGGAAACAGAGGGGCAGAAACAGGAGTCTGGAAACAGAGTTTGAGAAACAGGAGGCTGGAAACAGAGGGGGAGAAACAGGAGGCTGGAAACAGAGGGGGAGAAACAGGAGCCTGGAAACTCAGGGTGAGAAACAGGAGTCTGGAAACAGAGGGGCAGAAACAGGTGTCTGGAAACAGTGGGGGAGGAACAGGAGTCTGGAAACAGATGGTGAGAAACAGGAGTCTGGAAACAGAGGGGCAGAAACATGAGTCTGGAAACAGAGGGGGAGAAACAGGAGTCTGGAAACAGAGGGGGAGAAACAGGAGCCTGGAAACAGAGGGGGAGAAACAGAAGTCTGGAAACAGAGGGCGAGAAGCAGGAGGTTGGAAACTGAGGTGCGGAAATAGGAGGCTGGAAACAGTGGGGGTGAAACAGGAGTCTGGAAACAGAGGGGGAGAAACAGGAGTCTGGAAACAGAGGGGCAGAAACAGGAGTCTGGAAACAGAGGGGCAGAAACAGGAGTCTGGAAACAGAGGGGCAGAAACAGGAGTCTGGAAACAGAGGGGGAGAAACTGGAGTCTGGAAACAGAGGGGGAGAAACAGGAGTCTGGAAACAGAGGGTGAGAATCAGGAGTCTGGAAACAGAGGAGCAGAAACAGGAGGCTGGAAACAGAGGGGGAGAAACAGGATTCTGGAAACAGAGGGCGAGAAGCAGGAGGTTGGAAACTGAGGGGCGGAAATAGGTGGCTGGAAACAGTGGGGGTGAATCAGGAGTCTGGAAACAGAGGGGGAGAAACAGGAGTCTGGAAACAGAGGGGCAGAAACAAGAGTCTGGAAACAGAGGGGCAGAAACAGGAGCCTGGAAACAGAGGGGCAGAAACAGGAGTCTGGAAACAGAGGGGGAGAAACTGGAGTCTGGAAACAGAGGGGAAGAAACAGGAGTCTGGAAACAGAGGGTGAGAATCAGGAGTCTGGAAGCAGAGGGGGGAAACAGGAGTCTGGAAACAGAGGGGGAGAAACAGGAGTCTGGAAACAGAGGGTGAGAAACAGGAGTCTGGAATCAGAGGGGCAGAATCAGGAGGCTGGAAACAAAGGGGCAGAAACAGGAGTCTGGAAACAGAGGGGGAGAAACAGGAGTCTGGAAACAGAGGGGGAGAAACAGGAGTCTGGAAACAGAGGGGGAGAAACAGAAGTCTGGAAACAGAGGGGCAGAAACAGGAGTCTGGAAACACAGGGGGAGAAACTGGAGTCTGGAAACAGAGGGGCAGAAACAGGAGTCTGGAAACAGAGGGGGAGAAACAGGGGTCTGGAAACAGAGGGGGAGCAACAGGAGTCTGGAAACAGAGGGTGAGAATCAGGAGTCTGGAAGCAGAGGGGGAGAACCAGGAGTCTGGAAACAGAGGGAGAGAAACAGGAGTCTGGAAACAGAGGGTGAGAAACAGGAGTCTGGAAACAGAGGGGCAGAATCAGGAGGCTGGAAACAGAGGGGCAGAAACAGGAGTCTGGAAACAGAGGGGAAGAAACAGGAGGCTGGAAACAGAGGGTGAGAAACAGGAGGCTGGAAACAGAGGGGGAGAAACAGGAGGCTGGAAACAGAGGGTGAGAAACAGGAGTCTGGAAACAGAGGGGCAGAAACAGGAGGCTGGAAACAGAGGGGGAGAATCAGGAGTCTGGAAACAGAGGGGCAGAAACAGGAGTCTGGAAACAGAGGGGCAGAAACAGGAGCCTGGAAGCAGAGGGGCAGAAACAGAAGTGTGGAAACAGAGGGGGAGAAACAGGAGTCTGGAAACAGAGGGGGAGAAACAGGAGTCTGGAAGCAGCGGGCAGAAACAGGAGTCTGGAAACAGAGGGGGAGAAACAGGAGTCTGGATACAGAGGGGCAGAAACAGGAGGCTGGAAACAGAGGGGCAGAAACAGGAGGCTGTAAACTCAGGGTGAGAAACAGGCTCTGGAAACAGAGGAGCAGAAACAGCAGTCTGGAAACAGAGGGGGAGAAACAGGAGTCTGGAAACAGAGTGGGAGAAACAGGAGTCTGGAAACAGAGGGGGAGAAACAGGAGTCTGGAATCAGAGTGTGAGAATCAGGCGTCTGGAAACAGAGGGGCAGAATCAGGAGTCTGGAAACAGAGGGTGAGAAACAGGAGTCTGGAAACAGAGTCGGGGGGAAACAGGAGTCTGGAAACAGAGGGGCAGAAACAGGAGTCTGGAAACAGAGGGGGAGAAACAGGATTCTGGAAACAGAGGGTGAGAAACAGGCGTCTGGAAACAGAGGGGCAGAAACAGGAGTCTGGAAACAGAGGGGGAGAAACAGGAGCCTGGAAACTCAGGGTGAGAAACAGGAGTCTGGAAACAGAGGGGCAGAAACAGGTGCCTGGAAACAGTGGGGGAGGAACAGGAGTCTGGAAACAGATGGTGAGAAACAGGAGTCTGGAAACAGAGGGGCAGAAACATGAGTCTGGAAACAGAGGGGGAGAAACAGGAGTCTGGAAACAGAGGGGGAGAAACAGGGGCCTGGAAACAGAGGGGGAGAAACAGAAGTCTGGAAACAGAGGGGCAGAAACAGGAGTCTGGAAACAGAGGGGGAGAAACAGGAGTCTGGAAACAGAGGGTGAGAAACAGGAGTCTGGAAACAGAGGAGCAGAAACAGGAGGCTGGAAACAGAGGGGGAGAAACAGGATTCTGTAACAGAGGGCGAGAAGCAGGAGGTTGGAAACTGAGGGGCGGAAATAGGAGGCTGGAAACAGTGGGGGTGAAACAGGAGTCTGGAAACAGAGGGGGAGAAACAGGAGTCTGCAAACAGAGGGGCAGAAACAGGAGTCTGGAAACAGAGGGGCAGAAACAGGAGTCCTGAAACAGAGGGGCAGAAACAGGAGTCTGGAAACAGAGGGGCAGAAACAGGAGTCTGGAAACAGAGGGGGAGAAACTGGAGTCTGGAAACAGAGGGGGAGAAACAGGAGTCTGGAAACAGAGGGTGAGAATCAGGAGTCTGGAAGCAGAGGGGGGAAACAGGAGTCTGGAAACAGAGGGGGCGAAACAGGAGTCTGGAAACAGAGGGTGAGAAACAGGAGTCTGGAAACAGAGGAGCAGAAACAGGAGGCAGGAAACAGAGGGGGAGAAACAGGATTCTGGAAACAGAGGGCGAGAAGCAGGAGGTTGGAAACTGAGGGGCGGAAATAGGTGGCTGGAAACAGTGGGGGTGAAACAGGAGTCTGGAAACAGAGGGGGAGAAACAGGAGTCTGGAAACAGAGGGGCAGAAACAAGAGTCTGGAAACAGAGGGGCAGAAACAGGAGCCTGGAAACAGAGGGGCAGAAACAGGAGTCTGGAAACAGAGGGGGAGAAACTGGAGTCTGGAAACAGAGGGGAAGAAACAGGAGTCTGGAAACAGAGGGTGAGAATCAGGAGTCTGGAAGCAGAGGGGGGAAACAGGAGTCTGGAAATAGAGGGGGAGAAACAGGAGTCTGGAAACAGAGGGTGAGAAACAGGAGTCTGGAAACAGAGGGGCAGAATCAGGAGGCTGGAAACAAAGGGGCAGAAACAGGAGTCTGGAAACAGAGGGGGAGAAACAGGAGTCTGGAAACAGAGGGGGAGAAACAGGAGTCTGGAAACAGAGGGGGAGAAACAGAAGTCTGGAAACAGAGGGGCAGAAACAGGAGTCTGGAAACAGAGGGGGAGAAACAGGAGTCTGGAAACAGAGGGGCAGAAACAGGAGTCTGGAAACAGAGGGGGAGAAACAGGAGTCTGGAAACAGAGGGGGAGCAACAGGAGTCTGGAAACAGAGGGTGAGAATCAGGAGTCTGGAAGCAGAGGGGGAGAACCAGGAGTCTGGAAACAGAGGGAGAGAAACAGGAGTCTGGAAACAGAGGGTGAGAAACAGGAGTCTGGAAACAGAGGGGCAGAATCAGGAGGCTGGAAACAGAGGGGCAGAAACAGGAGTCTGGAAACAGAGGGGAAGAAACAGGAGGCTGGAAACAGAGGGTGAGAAACAGGAGGCTGGAAACAGAGGGGGAGAAACAGGAGCCTGGAAACAGAGGGTGAGAAACAGGAGTCTGGAAACAGAGGGGCAGAAACAGGAGGCTGGAAACAGAGGGGGAGAATCAGGAGTCTGGAAACAGAGGGGCAGAAACAGGAGTCTGGAAACAGAGGGGCAGAAACAGGAGCCTGGAAGCAGAGGGGCAGAAACAGAAGTGTGGAAACAGAGGGGGAGAAACAGGAGTCTGGAAACAGAGGGGGATAAACAGGAGTCTGGAAGCAGCGGGCAGAAACTGGAGTCTGGAAACAGAGGGGGAGAAACAGGAGTCTGGATACAGAGGGGCAGAAACAGGAGGCTGGAAACAGAGGGGCAGAAACAGGAGTCTGGAAACTCAGGGTGAGAAACAGGCTCTGGAAACAGAGGTGCAGAAACAGCAGTCTGGAAACAGAGGGGGAGAAACAGGAGTCTGGAAACAGAGTGGGAGAAACAGGAGTCTGGAAACAGAGGGGGAGAAACAGGAGTCTGGAATCAGAGTGTGAGAATCAGGCGTCTGGAAACAGAGGGGCAGAATCAGGAGTCTGGAAACAGAGGGTGAGAAACAGGAGTCTGGAAACAGAGTGGGGGGGAAACAGGAGTCTGGAAACAGAGGGGCAGAAACAGGAGTCTGGAAACAGAGGGGGAGAAACAGGATTCTGGAAACAGAGGGTGAGAAACAGGCGTCTGGAAACAGAGGGGCAGAAACAGGAGTCTGGAAACAGAGGGGGAGAAACAGGAGTCTGGAAACAGAGGGGCCGAAACAGGAGTCTGGAAACAGAGGGGCAGAAACTGGAGTCTGGAAACAGAGAGGGAGAAACAAGAGGCTGGAAACAGAGGGTGAGAAACAGGAGTCTGGAAACAGAGGGGGAGAAAAAGGAGTTTGGAAACAGTGGGGGAGAAAAAGGAGTCTGGAAACAGAAGGTGAGAAGCAGAAGTCTGGAAACAGAGGGGCAGAAACAGGAGTCTGGAAACAGAGGGGGAGAAACAGGAGTCTGTAAACAGAGGGGGAGAAACAGGAGTCTGGAAACAGAGGGGGAGAAACAGGAGTCTGGAAACAGAGGGGGAGGAACAGGAGTCTGGAAACAGAGGGGCAGAAACAGGAGTCTGGAAACAGAGGGGGAGAAACAGGAGTCTGGAAACAGAGGGTGAGAAACAGCAGTCTGGAAATAGAGGGGCAGAAACAGGAGGCTGGAAACAGAGGGGGAGAATCAGGAGTCTGGAAACAGAGGGGCAGAAACAGGAGTCTGGAAACAGAGGGGCAGAAACAGGATCCTGGAAACAGAGGGTCAGAAACAGGAGTCTGGAAACAGAGGGGGCGAAACAGGAGTCTGGAAACAGAGAGGCAGAAACAGGAGTCTGGAAACAGAGGGGGAGAAACAGGAGGCTGGATACAGAGGGGCAGAAACAGGAGGCTGGAAGCAGAGGGGCAGAATCAGGAGTCTGGAAACTCAGGGTGAGAAACAGGAGTCTGGATACAGAGGGGCAGAAACAGGAGTCTGGAAACAGAGGGGCAGAATCAGGAGTCTGGAAACAGAGGGGGAGAAACAGGAGTCTGGAAACAGAGGGGCAGAAACAGGAGTCTGGATACAGAGGGGGAGAAACAGGAGGCTGGAAACAGAGGGGCAGAAACAGGAGGCTAGAAACACAGGGGCAGTAACAGGAGTGTGGAAACAGAGGGGGAGAAACAGGAGTCTGGAAACAGAGGGGCAGAAACAGGAGTCGGGAAACAGAGGGGGAGAAACAGGAGTCTGAAAACAGAGGTTGAGAAACAGGAGTCTGGAAACAGAGGGGGAGAAACAGGAGTTTGGAAACAGAGGGGCAGAGACAGGAGTCTGGAAACAGAGGGGGAGAAACAGGAGGCTGGAAACAGAGGGGGAGAAACAGGAGGCTAGAAACAGTGGGGCAGAAACAGGAGTGTGGAAACAGAGGGGGAGAAACAGGAGTCTGGAAACAGAGGGGGAGAAACAGCAGTCTGGAAACAGAGGGTGAGAAACAGGCTCTGGAAACAGAGGAGCAGAAACAGCAGTCTGGAAACAGAGGGGGAGAAACAGGAGTCTGGAAACAGAGGGGGAGAAACAGGAGTCTGGAAACAGAGCGGGAGAAACAGGAGTCTGGAATCAGAGTGTGAGAATCAGGCGTCTGGAAACAGAGGGGCAGAATCAGGAGTCTGGAAACAGAGGGTGAGAAACAGGAGTCTGGAAACAGAGGGGGAGAAACAGGACTCTGGACAAAAGAGGGTGAGAAACAGGCGTCTGGAAACAGAGGGGCAGAAACAGGAGTCTGGAAACAGAGGGGGAGAAACAGGAGTTTGGAAACAGAGGGGCAGAAACAGGAGTCTGGAAACAGAGGGGCAGAAACAGGAGTCTGGAAACAGAGAGGGAGAAACAAGAGGCTGGAAACAGAGGGTGAGAAACAGGAGAATGGAAACAGAGGGGGAGAAACAGGAGGCTGGATACAGAGGGGCAGAAACAGGAGGGTGGAAGCAGAGGGGCAGAAACAGGAGTCTGGAAACTCAGGGTGAGAAACAGGAGTCTGGAAACAGAGGGGCAGAAACTGGAGTCTGGAAACAGAGGGGGAGAAACAGGAGTCTGAAAACAGAGGCTGAGAAACAGGAGTCTGGAAACAGAGGGGGAGAAACAGGAGTCTGGAAACAGAGGGGCAGAAACAGGAGTCTGGATACAGAGGGGGAGAAACAGGAGGCTGGAAACAGAGGGGCAGAAACAGGAGGCTAGAAACAGAGGGGCAGTAACAGGAGTGTGGAAACAGAGGGGGAGAAACAGGAGTCTGGAAACAGAGGGGCAGAAACAGGAGTCGGGAAACAGAGGGGGAGAAACAGGAGTCAGAAAACAGAGGTTGAGAAACAGGAGTCTGGAAACAGAGGGGGAGAAACAGGAGTCTGGAAACAGAGGGGCAGAGGCAGGAGTCTGGAAACAGAGGGGGAGAAACAGGAGGCTGGAAACTGAGGGGCAGAAACAGGAGGCTAGAAACAGTGGGGCAGAAACAGGAGTGTGGAAACAGAGGGGCAGAAACAGGAGTCTGGAAACAGAGGGGGAGAAACAGCAGTCTGGAAACAGAAGGGGAGAAACAGGCTCTGGAAACAAAGGAGCAGAAACAGCAGTCTGGAAACAGAGGGGGAGAAACAGGAGTCTGGAAACAGAGGGGGAGAAACAGGAGTCTGGAAACAGAGGGGGAGAAACAGGAGTCTGGAATAAGAGTGTGAGAATCAGGCGTCTGGAAACAGAGGGGCAGAATCAGGAGTCTGGAAACAGAGGGTGAGAAACAGGAGTCTGGAAACAGAGGGGGAGAAACAGGATTCTGGAAACAGAGGGTGAGAAACAGGCGTCCGGAAACAGAGGGGCAGAAACAGGAGTCTGGAAACAGAGGGGGAGAAACAGGAGTTTGGAATCAGAGGGGCAGAATCAGGAGTCTGGAAACAGAGGGGGAGAAACAGGAGTCTGGAAACAGAGGGGGAGAAACAGGAGTCTGGAAACAGAGGGGCAGAAACAGGAGTCTGGAAACAGAGGTGGAGAAACAGGAGGCTGGAAACAGAGGGGCAGAAACAGGAGTCTGGAAACAGAGGGGGAGAAACAGGAGTCTGGAAACAGAGGGTGAGAAACAGGCGTCTGGAAACAGAGGGGCAGAAACAGGAGTCTGGAAACAGAGGGGCAGAAACAGGAGTCTGAAAACAGAGGTTGAGAAACAGGAGTCTGGAAACAGAGGGGGAGAAACAGGAGTCTGGAAACAGAGGGGCAGAAACAGGAGTCTGGAAACAGAGGGTGAGAAACAGGAGGCTGGAAACTGAGGGGCAGAAACAGGAGGCTAGAAACAGCGGGGCAGAAACAGGAGTGTGGAAACAGAGGGGGAGAAACAGGAGTCTGGAAACAGAGGGGGAGAAACAGCAGTCTGGAAACAGAGGGTGAGAAACAGGCTCTGGAAACAGAGGAGCAGAAACAGCAGTCTGGAAACAGAGGGGGAGAAACAGGAGTCTGGAAACAGAGTGGGAGAAACAGGAGTCTGGAAACAGAGGGGGAGAAACAGGAGTCTGGAATCAGAGTGTGAGAATCAGGCGTCTGGAAACAGAGGGGCAGAATCAGGAGTCTGGAAACAGAGGGTGAGAAACAGGAGTCTGGAAACAGAGTGGGGGGGAAACAGGAGTCTGGAAACAGAGGGGCAGAAACAGGAGTCTGGAAACAGAGGGGGAGAAACAGGATTCTGGAAACAGAGGGTGAGAAACAAGCGTCTGGAAACAGAGGGGCAGAAACAGGAGTCTGGAAACAGAGGGGGAGAAACAGGAGTCTGGAAACAGAGGGGCCGAAACAGGAGTCTGGAAAAAGAGGGGCAGAAACTGGAGTCTGGAAACAGAGAGGGAGAAACAAGAGGCTGGAAACAGAGGGTGAGAAACAGGAGTCTGGAAACAGAGGGGGAGAAAAAGGAGTTTGGAAACAGTGGGGGAGAAACAGGAGTCTGGAAACAGAAGGTGAGAAGCAGGAGTCTGGAAACAGAGGGGCAGAAACAGGAGTCTGGAAACAGAGGGGGAGAAACAGGAGTCTGTAAACAGAGGGGGAGAAACAGGAGTCTGGAAACAGAGGGGGAGAAACAGGAGTCTGGAAACAGAGGGGGAGGAACAGGAGTCTGGAAACAGAGGGGCAGAAACAGGAGTCTGGAAACAGAGGGGGAGAAACAGGAGTCTGGAAACAGAGGGTGAGAAACAGGAGTCTGGAAATAGAGGGGCAGAAACAGGAGTCTGGAAACAGAGGGGGAGAAACAGGAGTCTGGAAACAGAGGGGCAGAAACAGGAGTCTGGAAACAGAGGGGCAGAAACAGGATCCTGGAAACAGAGGGGGAGAAACAGGAGTCTGGAAACAGAGGGGGCGAAACAGGAGTCTGGAAACAGAGAGGCAGAAACAGGAGTCTGGAAACAGAGGGGCAGAAACAGGAGTCTGGAAACAGAGGGGCAGAAACAGGAGTCTGGAAACAGAGGGGGAGAAACAGGAGGCTGGATACAGAGGGGCAGAAACAGGAGGCTGGAAGCAGAGGGGCAGAATCAGGAGTCTGGAAACTCAGGGTGCGAAACAGGAGTCTGGATACAGAGGGGCAGAAACAGGAGTCTGGAAACAGAGGGGCAGAAACTGGAGTCTGGAAACAGAGGGGCCGAAACAGGAGTCTGGAAACAGAGGGGCAGAAACTGGAGTCTGGAAACAGAGAGGGAGAAACAAGAGGCTGGAAACAGAGGGTGAGAAACAGGAGTCTGGAAACAGAGGGGGAGAAAAAGGAGTTTGGAAACAGTGGGGGAGAAACAGGAGTCTGGAAACAGAAGGTGAGAAGCAGGAGTCTGGAAACAGAGCGGCAGAAACAGGAGTCTGGAAACAGAGGGGGAGAAACAGGAGTCTGTAAACAGAGGGGGAGAAACAGGAGTCTGGAAAAAGAGGGGGAGAAACAGGAGTCTGCAAACAGAGGGGGAGGAACAGGAGTCTGGAAACAGAGGGGGAGAAACAGGAGTCTGGAATCAGAGTGTGAGAATCAGGCGTCTGGAAACAGAGGGGCAGAATCAGGAGTCTGGAAACAGAGAGTGAGAATCAGGAGTCTGGAAACAGAGGGGGGGGGAACAGGAGTCTGGAAACAGAGGGGCAGAAACAGGAGTCTGGAAACAGAGGGGGAGAAACAGGATTCTGGAAACAGAGGGGCAGAAACAGGAGTCTGGAAACAGAGGGGGAGAAACAGGAGGCTGGAAACAGAGGGGCAGAAACAGGAGGCTGGAAACAGAGGGGCAGAAACAGGAGTCTGGAAACAGAGAGGGAGAAACAAGAGGCTGGAAACAGAGGGTGAGAAACAGGAGTCTGGAAACAGAGGGGGAGAAACAGGAGTCTGGAAACTCAGGGTGAGAAACAGGACTCTGCAAACAGAGGGGGAGAAACAGGAGTCTGGAAACAGTGGGGGAGAAAAAGGAGTCTGGAAAGAGATGGTGAGAAGCAGGAGTCTGGAAACAGAGGGGCAGAAACAGGAGTCTGGAAACAGAGGGGGAGAAACAGGAGTCTGGAAACAGAGGGGGAGAAACAGGAGTCTGGAAACAGAGGGTGAGAATCAGGAGTCTTTAAACAGAGGGTGAGAAACAGGAGTCTGGAAACAGAGGGGGTGGGGAACAGGAGTCTGGAAACAGAGGGGCAGAAACAGGAGTCTGGAAACAGAGGGGGAGAAACAGGATTCTGGAAACAGAGGGGGAGAAACAGGAGGCTGGAAACAGAGGGGCAGAAACAGGAGGCTGGAAACAGAGGGGCAGAAACAGGAGTCTGGAAACAGAGAGGGAGAAACAAGAGGCTGGAAACAGAGGGTGAGAAACAGGAGTCTGGAAACAGAGGGGGAGAAACAGGAGTCTGGAAACTCAGGGTGAGAAACAGGACTCTGCAAACAGAGGGGGAGAAACAGGAGTATGGAAACAGTGGGGGAGAAAAAGGAGTCTGGAAACAGATGGTGAGAAGCAGGAGTCTGGAAACAGAGGGGCAGAAACAGGAGTCTGGAAACAGAGGGGGAGAAACAGGAGTCTGGAAACAGAGGGGGAGAAACAGGAGTCTGGAAACAGAGGGTGAGAATCAGGAGTCTGGAAACAGAGGGGGAGAAACAGGAGTCTGGAAACAGAGGGGGAGGAACAGGAGTCTGGAAACAGAGGGGCAGAAACAGGAGTCTGGAAACAGAGGGGGAGAAACAGGAGTCTGGAAACAGAGGGTGAGAAACAGGAGTCTGGAAACAGAGTGGCAGAAACAGGAGTCTGGAAACAGAGGGGGCGAAACTGGAGTCTGGAAACAGAGAGGCAGAAACAGGAGTCTGGAAACTGAGGGGCAGAAACAGGAGTCTGGAAACAGAGGGGGAGAAACAGGAGGCTGGATACAGAGGGGCAGAAACAGGAGGCTGGAAGCAGAGGGGCAGAATCAGGAGTCTGGAAACTCAGGGTGAGAAACAGGAGTCTGGATACAGAGGGGCAGAAACAGGAGTCTGGAAACAGAGGGGCAGAATCAGGAGTCTGGAAACAGAGGGGGAGAAACAGGAGTCTGGAAACAGAGGGGCAGAAACAGGAGTCTGGATACAGAGGGGGAGAAACAGGAGGCTGGAAACAGAGGGGCAGAAACAGGAGGCTAGAAACAGAGGGGCAGTAACAGGAGTGTGGAAACAGAGGGGGAGAAACAGGAGTCTGGAAACAGAGGGGCAGAAACAGGAGACGGGAAACAGAGGGGGAGAAACAGGAGTCTGAAAACAGAGGTTGAGAAACAGGAGTCTGGAAACAGAGGGGGAGAAACAGGAGTTTGGAAACAGAGGGGCAGAGACAGGAGTCTGGAAACAGAGGGGGAGAAACAGGAGGCTGGAAACAGAGGGGCAGAAACAGGAGGCTGGAAGCAGAGGGGCAGAATCAGGAGTCTGGAAACTCAGGGTGAGAAACAGGAGTCTGGATACAGAGGGGCAGAAACAGGAGTCTGGAAACAGAGGGGCAGAATCAGGAGTCTGGAAACAGAGGGGGAGAAACAGGAGTCTGGAAACAGAGGGGCAGAAACAGGAGTCTGGATACAGAGGGGGAGAAACAGGAGGCTGGAAACAGAGGGGCAGAAACAGGAGGCTAGAAACAGAGGGGCAGTAACAGGAGTGTGGAAACAGAGGGGGAGAAACAGGAGTCTGGAAACAGAGGGGCAGAAACAGGAGTCGGGAAACAGAGGGGGAGAAACAGGAGTCTGAAAACAGAGGTTGAGAAACAGGAGTCTGGAAACAGAGGGGGAGAAACAGGAGTTTGGAAACAGAGGGGCAGAGACAGGAGTCTGGAAACAGAGGGGGAGAAACAGGAGGCTGGAAACAGAGGGGCAGAAACAGGAGGCTAGAAACAGTGGGGCAGAAACAGGAGTGTGGAAACAGAGGGGGAGAAACAGGAGTCTGGAAACAGAGGGTGAGAAACAGGAGTCTGGAAATAGAGGGGCAGAAACAGGAGGCTGGAAACAGAGGGGGGAATCAGGAGTCTGGAAACAGAGGGGCAGAAACAGGAGTCTGGAAACAGAGGGGCAGAAACAGGAGTCTGGATACAGAGGGGGAGAAACAGGAGGCTGGAAACAGAGGGGTAGAAACAGGAGGCTAGAAACAGAGGGGCAGTAACAGGAGTGTGGAAACAGAGGGGGAGAAACAGGAGTCTGGAAACAGAGGGGCAGAAACAGGAGTCGGGAAACAGAGGGGGAGAAACAGGAGTCTGAAAACAGAGGTTGAGAAACAGGAGTCTGGAAACAGAGGGGGAGAAACAGGAGTCTGGAAACAGAGGGGCAGAGACAGGAGTCTGGAAACAGAGGTTGAGAAACAGGAGTCTGGAAACAGAGGGGGAGAAACAGGAGTCTGGAAACAGAGGGGCAGAAACAGGAGTCTGGAAACAGAGCGGGAGAAACAGGAGGCTGGAAACAGAGGGGCAGAAACAGGAGGCTAGAAACAGAGGGGCAGAAACAGGAGTGTGGAAACAGAGGGGGAGAAACAGGAGTCTGGAAACAGAGGGGGAGAAACAGGAGTCTGGAAACAGAGGGTGAGAAACAGGACTCTGGAAACAGAGGAGCAGAAACAGCAGTCTGGAAACAGAGGGGGAGAAACAGGAGTCTGGAAACAGAGGGGGAGAAACAGGAGTCTGGAAACAGAGGGGGAGAAACAGGAGTCTGGAAACAGAGGGGCAGAAACAGGAGTCTGGAAACAGAGCGGGAGAAACAGGAGGCTGGAAACAGAGGGGCAGAAACAGGAGGCTAGAAACAGAGGGGCAGAAACAGGAGTGTGGAAACAGAGGGGGAGAAACAGGAGTCTGGAAACAGAGGGGGAGAAACAGGAGTCTGGAAACAGAGGGTGAGAAACAGGACTCTGGAAACAGAGGAGCAGAAACAGCAGTCTGGAAACAGAGGGGGAGAAACAGGAGTCTGGAAACAGAGGGGGAGAAACAGGAGTCTGGAAACAGAGGGGGAGAAACAGGAGTCTGGAATCAGAGTGTGAGAATCAGGCGTCTGGAAACAGAGGGGCAGAATCAGGAGGCTGGAAACAGAGGGGCAGAAACAGGAGTCTGGAAACAGAGGGTGAGAAACAAGAGTCTGGAAACAGAGAGGCAGAAACAGGACTCTGGAAACAGAGGGGCAGAAACAGGAGTCTGGAAACAGAGGGGGAGAAACAGGAGTCTGGAAACTGAGGAGGAGAAACAGGCGTCTGGAAACAGAGGGGAAGAAACAGGCGTCTGGAAACAGAGGGTGAGAAACAGGAGTCTGGAAAAAGAGGGGGAGAAACAGGAGTCTGGAAACAGAGGGGGAGAAACAGGAGTCTGGAAAAAGACGGGGAGAAACAGGCGTCTGGAAACAGAGTGTGAGAAACAGGAGTCTGGAAACAGAGGGGGAGAAACAGGAGTCTGGAAACAGAGGGTGAGAAACAGGAGTCTGGAAACAGAGGGGCAGAAACAGGAGTCTGGAAACAGCGGGGGAGAAACAGGAGTCTTGAAACAGAGGGTGAGAAACATGAGTCTGGAAACAGAGGGGCAGAAACAGGAGTCTGGAAACAGAGGGGCAGAAACAGGAGTCTGGGAACAGAGGGTGAGAAACAGGCGTCTGGAAACAGAGGGGCAGAAACAGGAGTCTGGAAACAGAGGGGCAGAATCAGGCGTCTGGAAACAGAGTGTGAGAAACAGGAGTCTGGAAACAGAGGGAGAGAAACAGGAGTCTGGAAACAGAGGGGCAGAAACAGGAGTCTGGAAACAGAGGGGCAGAAACAGGAGTCTGGAAACAGAGTGGGAGAAACAGGAGGCTGGATACAGAGGGGCAGAAACAGGAGGCTGGAAACAGAGGGGGAGAAACAGGATTCTGGAAACTCAGGGTGAGAAACAGGAGTCTGGAAACAGAGGGGGAGAAACAGAAGTCTGGAAACAAATGGTGAGAAACAGGAGTCTGGAAACAGAGGGGCAGAAACAGGAGTCTGGAAAAAGAGGGGGAGAAACAGGAGACTGAAAACAGAGGGGGAGAAACAGGAGTCTGGAAACTGAGGGGGGGAAACAGGAGTCTGGAAACAGAGGGTGAGAAACAGGAGTCTGGAAACAGAGGGGGAGAAACAGGAGTCTGGAAACAGAGGGGGAGAAACAGGAGTCTGGAAACAGAGGGTGAGAATCAGGAGTCTTTAAACAGAGGGTGAGAAACAGGAGTCTGGAAACAGAGGGGGGGGAACAGGAGTCTGGAAACAGAGGGGCAGAAACAGGAGTCTGGAAACAGAGGGGGAGAAACAGGATTCTGGAAACAGAGGGGGAGAAACAGGAGGCTGGAAACAGAGGGGCAGAAACAGGAGGCTGGAAACAGAGGGGCAGAAACAGGAGTCTGGAAACAGAGAGGGAGAAACAAGAGGCTGGAAACAGAGGGTGAGAAACAGGAGTCTGGAAACAGAGGGGGAGAAACAGGAGTCTGGAAACTCAGGGTGAGAAACAGGACTCTGCAAACAGAGGGGGAGAAACAGGAGTCTGGAAACAGTGGGGGAGAAAAAGGAGTCTGGAAACAGATGGTGAGAAGCAGGAGTCTGGAAACAGAGGGGCAGAAACAGGAGTCTGGAAACAGAGGGGGAGAAACAGGAGTCTGGAAACAGAGGGGGAGAAACAGGAGTCTGGAAACAGAGGGTGAGAATCAGGAGTCTGGAAACAGAGGGGGAGAAACAGGAGTCTGGAAACAGAGGGGGAGGAACAGGAGTCTGGAAACAGAGGGGCAGAAACAGGAGTCTGGAAACAGAGGGGGAGAAACAGGAGTCTGGAAACAGAGGGTGAGAAACAGGAGTCTGGAAACAGAGTGGCAGAAACAGGAGTCTGGAAACAGAGGGGGCGAAACAGGAGTCTGGAAACAGAGAGGCAGAAACAGGAGTCTGGAAACAGGGGCAGAAACAGGAGTCTGGAAACAGAGGGGCAGAAACAGGAGTCTGGAAACAGAGGGGGAGAAACAGGAGGCTGGATACAGAGGGGCAGAAACAGGAGGCTGGAAGCAGAGGGGCAGAATCAGGAGTCTGGAAACTCAGGGTGAGAAACAGGAGTCTGGATACAGAGGGGCAGAAACAGGAGTCTGGAAACAGAGGGGCAGAAACAGGAGTCTGGAAACAGAGGGGGAGAAACAGGATTCTGGAAACAGAGGGGGAGAAACAGGAGGCTGGAAACAGAGGGGCAGAAACAGGAGGCTGGAAACAGAGGGGCAGAAACAGGAGTCTGGAAACAGAGAGGGAGAAACAAGAGGCTGGAAACAGAGGGTGAGAAACAGGAGTCTGGAAACAGAGGGGGAGAAACAGGAGTCTGGATACTCAGGGTGAGAAACAGGACTCTGCAAACAGAGGGGGAGAAACAGGAGTCTGGAAACAGTGGGGGAGAAAAAGGAGTCTGGAAACAGATGGTGAGAAGCAGGAGTCTGGAAACAGAGGGGCAGAAACAGGAGTCTGGAAACAGAGGGGGAGAAACAGGAGTCTGGAAACAGAGGGGGAGAAACAGGAGTCTGGAAACAGAGGGTGAGAATCAGGAGTCTGGAAACAGAGGGGGAGAAACAGGAGTCTGGAAACAGAGGGGGAGGATCAGGAGTCTGGAAACAGAGGGGCAGAAACAGGAGTCTGGAAACAGAGGAGGAGAAACAGGAGTCTGGAAACAGAGGGTGAGAAACAGGAGTCTGGAAACAGAGTGGCAGAAACAGGAGTCTGGAAACAGAGGGGGCGAAACAGGAGTCTGGAAACAGAGAGGCAGAAACAGGAGTCTGGAAACAGGGGCAGAAACAGGAGTCTGGAAACAGAGGGGCAGAAACAGGAGTCTGGAAACAGAGGGGGAGAAACAGGAGGCTGGATACAGAGGGGCAGAAACAGGAGGCTGGAAGCAGAGGGGCAGAATCAGGAGTCTGGAAACTCAGGGTGAGAAACAGGAGTCTGGATACAGAGGGGCAGAAACAGGAGTCTGGAAACAGAGGGGCAGAATCAGGAGTCTGGAAACAGAGGGGGAGAAACAGGAGTCTGGAAACAGAGGGGCAGAAACAGGAGTCTGGAAACAGAGGGGGAGAAACAGGAGTCTGGAAACAGAGGGGGAGAAACAGGAGTCTGGAAACAGAGGGTGAGAATCAGGAGTCTGGAAACAGAGGGGGAGAAACAGGAGTCTGGAAACAGAGGGGGAGGATCAGGAGTCTGGAAACAGAGGGGCAGAAACAGGAGTCTGGAAACAGAGGAGGAGAAACAGGAGTCTGGAAACAGAGGGTGAGAAACAGGAGTCTGGAAACAGAGTGGCAGAAACAGGAGTCTGGAAACAGAGGGGCAGAAACAGGAGGCTAGAAACAGAGGGGCAGTTACAGGAGTGTGGAAACAGAGGGGGAGAAACAGGAGTCTGGAAACAGAGGGGCAGAAACAGGAGTCGGGAAACAGAGGGGGAGAAACAGGAGTCTGAAAACAGAGGTTGAGAAACAGGAGTCTGGAAACAGAGGGGGAGAAACAGGAGTTTGGAAACAGAGGGGCAGAGACAGGAGTCTGGAAACAGAGGGGGAGAAACAGGAGGCTGGAAACAGAGGGGCAGAAACAGGAGGCTAGAAACAGTGGGGCAGAAACAGGAGTGTGGAAACAGAGGGGGAGAAACAGGAGTCTGGAAACAGAGGGGGAGAAACAGCAGTCTGGAAACAGAGGGTGAGAAACAGGAGTCT